>NC_139706.1:23746174-23836174 GCF_964188405.1 Protomyctophum parallelum | reverse complement strand
AATAGCAAAGAGTACAAGGTCAGAACCAGTGCTCAGATCACGTTCCTGTGTTCAGTTTGCAGACATGGAGGTATTACAGAGAGGGAGGAGCAGGTTAAAGTACTTTTCCCTGACTTCAGTTTGACCCCTGACCTCTTAACCCCTGGCACACAAGTCACACAAGCCTGAGATACAAGTTTCTCCTCAGATCCATAGATCAGTTGACATCAGACACTGTGAGTGTCACAGTGGCTCAGAGTCCTTCCGGATCTATGCACCTCCCTGTGTGCTCATGTGTCTGGAGGGTCGGGTGATAAATCACAGGCCGATGGACAAGGGACAGGTGTGACTGTGTCTGTGAACCACCAAGCGGTGAACGAAGCCAGAAGGATTCAGGGAGCAGATTGTAGCAACTATTGATCATTTACTTAGTGATTATTCTGTCGATTACATTTTCTATTCACCCAATGGTCTTGAAGAAGCGCAGTTTTATTTATTTATTTATTAGCGAATCAACACAATACATTTCTAAATGATCTGATAAACCACAAAGCCCTATCGATTAGTCACTTTGATTTACTCGTGTACCCCAAAAAGGCAGACGAAGAGAATGTAAAGAGAATTCGTAACTCATGACCAAAAGTCATGAGTTACAATGATAAGAGATATTTATGGAATGTATGGTGTTAAGAGGCATTGAGATAGTTTTAGGGTAAAGGTATTCTGGAATAGCAGAAAGTACTTGAAGAATGGTTAAGGTTTGAAGGTGAAAGGTGTTACATCACTTCCCTGTGTGACATGCACATTTGTAATTGATCACTGTCTTTTTATATTTTTGACCAAAACAAAATCTAACTTTTGATTGAAGTTTCTGTGTCTGGTATTCTCCAACTCGAGTTATCCTGTGATGAGGCTGATATGATGTCATTCATGAGCAACAACCGCTGGCCCGCACCAGACGGCCCTGCGTAATTGACACATATATACTGCAATGGCTTTAACATGTGTTCACCGTCCAGTCCTTTCTTGTATTACTATAAATTGTTGTTGATTGACTTTTAAATATATTGGAAAAACTGGTAGAGTTCAATAAAACCCTCAGAGGAATACCAAATGCAAAAAGAAAAAAGACACAAAAACAAGTCTTACTGTGCTCCTATGAAGGGTAAATCAAATCAAAATCAAATCAAACTTTATTTGTATAGCACATTTCCAACGACCGAGGTTGAACCGAAGCGCTTCACATCACAGAGCATAAAACCATACATCGAGGCAAAATAAGAGGATAGGAAGAGAAATGAAAGCAAAAAATAAAAGGAAGGAAAAGCATTATATAAAAGAAATGTCAGAACAGAACAATATATCAAAAACAAAAGGCAATTCCATAAGTTCATGGGAACATAGTACATAGGTAGGCTATAAAGGCCACGGTAAACTTACGTGTAAATGTTGTTCCTTGAAAGACTGCTGTATAACTTGGTTTACATTGGATCTGACCAAATCACTCCTCTCTCTCACAGGCATTTCAGTCTCTCTCATCGTCTCCCCTCATCATGAGCTCCCGGATGGTGGACAGAAAAGAGCCACAGTATCGCCGGCACTTCCTGTCAGACAACAGCATCTTTCATGGTGAATATCATAAAGTGACACACATACATACATAATGCACACAAGTGCACACAAACACTGGTGTGCAACACGCTAGGTGATAGGACAAAGTCATGACATTGTGACCATATTGTGGGGATATTTATCTATATTTTTCTAGCCCTAGCAATCGCGCACACACACACACACACACACACACACACACACACGTTTATTGTACTTGTTCTGATATTCCATATTGTGAATGAACAGCAGAGGGAGACTTGTCTCTACAGTAGTGGTTGATATTCTCACTCTGCACCCATCAGTGAAATATACACTGATTTTCTGTGAAATGTGATAAAGTTCACAAATCAATGAATGTCATTGCCTACTGAGTCATGCAGTTGCTTTTGCTTGTTTCAGTTTGCTAATTAATCAGGATCACAGATTACAAATGACTCTGAGGATCAGAGATTATTTGGTTTTATTTGGACTAGTTTTATATGGAGAGGTTGGGTGATGTAATTATTACCAGAAAAATCTCTGAATGTAATCGTGGCGTGGCGGGCGCTCAGTTCAGTGAACCAATAGGATCCACCGCCATGATCCCAGCGGCGCCCACCCCTCTAGACCAGACATCACATCACGCTGGCTGGGCCAGGCTAGTTCAGTAGTTCACTCTATAAATAAGACCTTGTTGTGTCTTTCAGTCAGACTGTACAGTATAATCCTGAAGTCCTCATCTGCCCGTGGATAATACAATTATAGTCAAAATGACGCAATGTTGTTTGTCCATTGTGATTGGAGGAACGTCCCACGCTGTCGGTCAGCTCAGAGTTGGTTGGACTGTCGTGATTGGACGAGAAGCTTCCCACGTTGGCGAGGGTCGATCTCATTCGTCCAGCACATTGATGTCGCTTCAGGCCGGGAGAGCATGAAGGCTGTGGTCATCGTGACCTGATAAAACTCTTTCTGTACAGTACAGTACAGTACTGGGGACCCGCACACAGTAACTCATTTCTCGACCGTTTCGGATGCGGGGCAGCTCGCCGGAACCAGCCCGCCACCCTGGTCGTGTTCCTGTGGGTCTGGAAAAGTTGCAGGGACCCCCCGGGGACCCCCACACGGAGTTGCACCACACAGTTCACACGGGTGTAATTTCTTTTCTCCTTTTTTCTGCTTTTATTGATTGAGATGATTGAAATGGGGAGAGCAAAGGTTGTCGGGATCGGGATTCGAACCCGCGGCACGCTGTGTCCGGACCGCTAGGCCAGTGGTCCGGGCCCAGTATATGGTTTTAAGTTTATTTGAACTGGAAGGAAAGAAATAAATCAAATTGCTAATGATGTGTGTCCCAATTAATGTAAACCAACACAGACTGTTGGACCCATGTGGAAAGCCAACATCTTAACTTAACTAGCTAAGGGAATTCCCTGTAGACTGGGAGAGGCTTTTAGATCATCAGGCTGTGAGCCACTCTGCCTCATTAGTTTACATTCACTGGGACACACGCGCACGTGTCATTAGCAATTTGATTGATTTTAAATTAGTGACTTGATACCGTAACTTTCCAATCTCAAATCATTGATTAATTAATAATGGCAATATTGGGCATGGAGGGCTGTGTGTGAGCCTGGTGTACATGTATTCACGTGTGTGTACCTCTTGGCATGGCAGTAAGTAGTAGAGCATGTGTGTGACATTTGACCTCTGACCTGGAGAGACCTGGCTGATGGTCTGACCGAGCTCTGGTCCACAGCGTTAGAAAGGGGTTTTCCTTAACGCTGGCCTGCGCGACCAAAGTGAAGCGACTGGAGTGTCTGAACGCAGCTTTTCAGACACACATCCAGGTTTTTTACGGGTCACACCACAGAATCACATGACCGTTTATCCCCTTCCCCTATTCGCTTATACTAGGACATGACGCATGTGTAGGCAGAAGAATATGCTGCATGCATGCATATCCACGTCTTGTGTGTGTAGTGTACTCACGTGTGCAGAAATTAATTTTAGTGTTCACATTTAACTTAACGTATTTGCTGCACTAACGATAACCAGCCACGTGTTCTCCTGTGACTCATCTTGTCTCAAGTCAAGAGAACAACCTGCATTCACCACTCCACAGCAACAGGCAGGCTGCGCGTGTGCACACACTCACACTCACACACACACTCACACACTTACTCTCACAGACAAACGCACGCACGCATGCGCGCACACACAGTCACACACACACACACACACACACACACACACACACACACACACACACACACACACACACACACACACACACACACACACACACACACACACACACACACACACACACACACAGTCACACACACACACACACACACACACACACACACACACACACACATATCATTTTGTATACTATATTCTATACTTTGATCCCCAGGACAGGGTCCTTGGGGGGTGGTGGTGGAGGTGGACATTAAATGTCATTTAATGTCTTCATGGGGATGGGGATGGGGGTCCCTGGCACAAAACATTTTCAAATGGGGGTCTACAGCCAAATAGATATCAATTTGGGGGTCCTTAAGCTGTTGACTTGAAAACATCTGTGAGAGGCACTGTGACTGGGCTATGCTATCTCCCCTTCGCTGCATATAACGCTAACACCCTGCTTGAGTTCCTCAAGACAGCTCTAGATTAGATAGACTTGAGTGTGTGTGTGTGTGTGTGTGTGTGTGTGTGTGTGTGTGTGTGTGTGTGTGTGTGTGTGCACGCGCGCGTGCGTGTCATTCGCCATCAATAATGGTCTGCTGCCTCCATTGAACCAGCGTTGCCATTGAACCAGACACCCTTGGGAGCTCCAGACACTATAGGCCAGAATTGATAGGGTTACATGGTTGGAAGGCGAGCTCGATGTGAAGTTGTGAACACGCTGAATTTCACACGTAAAATTAACTGCTGAAACGACCAAACTGAAGTTGGAGGAATCCTCTGTTATCCATTCCTTTCTTCCTCGCGTAGTCATTAATTAAAATCGCACAAAGCACACGTGCTGTCACTGCTCTGCGTATACAGGTATATGAACAACCCACGTTCATAGGGCTGTGCTCTCTGACTGTGGTTTCTCTCTTTTAGCCAGCGTTAATTTATGTAATTATGTGCGAACCCATAGAAGAAAGAAGTCGATCACACATGGAGAATCACACTCATGACTCATCCGATCCTACATGAGATTACCTGAGCTGAGGCGAGGGAGCAAGAACGTGAAATATTGCAGGTGTCTTGTGAGAGAGATGAGAGAGAAGTAGAATGAGTAGGCCTACCAAGAGAAAGAATGAGAGGCGGAGGAAAACTAGGTCACATAACATGCATTCCCGCAGTGACATTACAAACGCCACACGTTCAAAACAAACGTGGCACGTGTGTGCAGAGTGCAGTGTTTGGGTAGGAAAGAGTGAAACGGATCTATCTATCGGAATGCCAAAATGACCGTCACGGTCACACGAGGTCCTCTCTATTGTTGATAGTTGATATACCAACCTTTAGCTCTGTCTCATATAACACTGCTCAGTGCTCTCCATGCCATGTGTGTGTGTGTGTGTGTGTGTGTGTGTGTGTGTGTGTGTGTGTGTGTGTGTGTGTGTGAGAAATCGGTGTATCCTCTGTTGTTGCGCGTGCTGCGCGCAGGGAGAGACGCGTTTGGGTATGTTTGAATAAATTGAATGTCAGGTTTGCTGCAAGTGAATACCGTCTCTACAGATGCACTGGAGGAATCAGACGGGTCTTGGAGGAGCAGTTTTGGGGATTTCCCCCCCTGGCTTGACACATGGAGTAATCATGGGGCGCTTAATTTGAATATCTGGATCAGGAATGGACCCCCCCCCCCTCTTTTTTTCTTTACGGAAACCGCTGAAAGGAAATAACAGAAATGATGTCCAGTGTAGGCTGTAATGGGATCTTGTGACACCAACACCCATACAAGACAAATTGTTGGATAACCCTATGCAAACGATATTTTCTAAATGGCAGAACTTGAAGTTTCCAAACATCTCTGCAGTTTTGAAAGGGGTAAGTTTCAATATGAGGAATATTGTTGATCTCATGGTCTAGTTGAGATTCATATGGAACGCTATTCGTGTAGTTGCATGGGAAACGGGTTTGATATGTCATATGTGTGAACACCATTTAGTAATTGGCATGACATACATTCACAGGCTAGAAATAATTGTTAAATAATGATTTCTCATACTTGATTGATCCCAAATATCAGTTAAGATCACACATGCACATGAGCATAGTCATATATTACTAGACCTAATAATTATATTCTTATTGTATTTTTTATTTGTATTCATAGCTTTTTTTGTAAAAAAAAAACAAAACTTTGAATCAAGCATTGCTCATTGGCAGGTCCAGGAGAATAAATAAAACCTTGATTTCGTGTTATTGTGTCAGTGGCAGGGCATTCAGCTGTCCCTGGTCCTGAAACGCGGTCCTTTGTATTTGACGACAGGGGGCAGAAAAGCCGCTTTCTCGATCTGTCAAGCGCTCCAACTGCTCTTTGTAGCCTGCCTGCGCATACAGACACCTGTGTCCAGACTCCAGTCCGACTCCATACGCATTTGCGGACAGTGCTTTGAAGTTGGAACATTGTTGAAAATAACCTGAGCAGTGGCATCTGTCTTTAATACCCATGCAGATGTGTGTTTATCGTGTATATATAAGTGTAAGATATAAGCTTGTGTGGCTTTGTGCCTATTTCAGATGTTGAGAAAGTGCAAGAAGAATGGAACAGCATTTCAGTGATACAATAGTATTGTGTTCAGCTTTCTGCTGAATGGCAGACAAAGCTCCCAGGCAATATATGATTAGGCTATGCTTCATAACCTCTAATAGTTTTTGTATGTTGTGGTCGGTGCGTCTCTGAAAGAGCATGGCTCCATGCATGCAGGGAGCCCAGGGTCCTCAGCCTTGTGCTGTACATTGGGTGGGTTTATTTTTTATTATTTTTTCAAGGGTGTGTTCACAGACTGCCAGATGGGCTGACAAACACAACGTGAGGGGGGAATAAGAAGAAATTTGATTCCATTGCCCTCTCCATGGAAGAAATGACTTTTGTATGTAAAATGTGTTTTTCCTCCTGATGATGATGAATCTCAGCACGCTCCTTGTCTCACCCCCCTTTGTCTCTGCCTATAATAATCTGTCGCTCCAGGGCAGAGTATCCAAGCTCTCATCTCCTTTGAAGCATCTCTTGTTGCTTCTCTAAAAGGCTAATTTATTCTTAGTCTAATTTATCTTTTGATGCTTAACCACTCAAAAATAGTGAATAAATAATAACCAAAAATAGCCAATTTACAAGATCAGATTGCACCACGATGCATTGTTGTGAGTATGTAAATAGGCTTGAATACAAATATGAAAAGAAAACTCCTTTGTTTTGTGATTACCTTTTTTTTAATTCTCCAAATAATGTCACCTGTAACGGTAACTTGCTTCAGTTATCATCCCATCTGCTCCTGAAGCATCCCTTGCAATTGCATTGAATTTTACCAGCCACAACATACCAACATATACAATGTATGTTTATTCATGAATTAAACATGTGATAGGGTTCTTCTCAGGGGAGAGAAATGGGGTAATTCATTACATAATTGCTCTCGCCAGCTCTCGCCTCATTCACACCTCCCTGTGCTATATGTGATGTGTTGTGTGATGCATCCATTTATTTTGTGCTCACCCACCAATGTTTCCTTAATTTAACTCAAAACCAAACTGAAAATAAGCCCATAAGCACATTCCTGTTCTCTGTTCAGGCTCTCCAATTTGTACTAAAGTAACACCACTAACGTTAGACAGACAACTCTGACTTCTCACTGGCATTCCGTGATGCAGCTGAGATCAGACAGTCACAATGCTGAAAGCCTGACGCTGCTGCCAAAGATATCTCTATCTACTCATAGTCATCCAGTAAACCTTTTGGGAGGAAGAAGAGAGAGGGCGAAAAGACCAACGCACACACACACCAGAGGCATACACAGACTTCAGTTTCCCTCCCTTTGATGTCAGTAATGCTCTCGGGGAGCCCCCCTATAGCATCATTTGTGAATATATAATAATGGTGCAGTTGTCATGTTTATTTTTATTCCAGTGCCTCTCCTCACTCTCCACTTCAGAGGGACGGGGGAACACGTTTGTAGCGCTGGCGAGGGGAACACTGCTATTAGTGTTCATTAGATAGAGGAGAGAGTGTGAGATAAATGAGTGCAGTGTTCTCTTATATCCACCCCGTTTAATTAGTGTTCCATAAGCTTAGCCTTTCACTAAGTTTGAATAAATGCCTTTACGGGCCTGCCTTTTCTATTGGTTGGTCAGTATTCTCTGTGCACTTCCATGAACCCCAGAGGACGGGCCCTATACTGAATTACTTGACCCAATTGCCTTCTAGCGCAAAGAAAATCAATTTGCATACACAATACGCATATCAAAAATCTAATGAGCATATTGCCAAGCTTAAAGGTAATTTCATAGAGAGTGATTGTGACACGCCTAATAATTTTTAATGAGAGGGTATAGGGTAGGTAGAAAAATCTAACAGGCAGAGCAGAATGACAAGCAATCACAATCCTTTGTAACTGTTTTTTTTGTTAGTATTTCATGCACACACTTTCTGCCAGAATTGAATTGTTTAGAATTCTTTCTACAAGACGCGTATAGAAATGTGTTTATTCATATGTACAATGGAGAAGTACGTTTTTGCATGTAGGCTATATGCATGTTTTTCCTCCGACAAATAAATTAACCACTTAAGCATTATTTTATGTTTTGACACACAACTGTGTCGTTCAAAAGTAGTGAAGTTAGCAGATCTACAAGCTCACAGTTATAGATTTGCTTTCACTATATGTGTATTTTTAAAATAATCTTTACAACTCCCTGTAATTTTACTTACTTCATTACACCGGCTGGCGCATAGGTCAGCAACAAAGTTTCTCCACTTGCATCTGTCTTTGACCATCTTCTCTCTATGGTCCCCCAGCTCTGATGTTGTTGCTGGAGCTCCTTCTCTATCGTCCCACGGCCTACGCCATGTCATTTTAGGCCTCCCTTTCTTTCTCTTGCCTTCTGGGGTCCAGTGTAATACGACTCTTGGGATCGCGTTGATGTCCAGGACATAGCCAATCCAGGCCAATCCAGGTCAATCCAGGTTTATTACTTGCGCAAGCAGAGCACACAAGTACTGCGTTCTGATGTCAGAAGTCAGTGGGACGAACCCGTATTTACTAGGCATGCCCAAATATGGAGTCTGGCCCGGGCAGAGGCCTTGTGATGCCAGCTGTGGACCGGGCAGAGGCCTTTTGTGGCGGTTCTGGACAACCGTGGGTCTGACTGCTCGAACACCGGGCACTGCACTCCCTGTGAGGGTGTGGAGTGGAAGTTAGTGGAACACGTGCGTCGAATTTGTAGGTGGTTTGTTATTTTTCAGTTTTTCTCCCCAATAGTCATTATGACAATTACATTCAGACGATGAACTACAACCTGGTAGCTCTAGCTGTTAACCCCAACTTTTTGGCACATGGTAGGATGTAGACAAGAATGTCTCGTCCAATACACATGCTTTCACCAGCTGCTTCTTTCCACCTGACACTGACAGTGACAGGGACATGCTGTCCCTCCCAGTGCTGCTCCCTGTTGAATGTAGCTGCTAGTGCAGGAGACAGAGAACACAGTACAACCCTGTTGGCTTCCCATGTGTTCGATAAAGCACCCAGCCAAGCCAGAGGCAATGGGAAGGGGGTGGATGGGTATTACCCCCCTGCGTGATCCAGATGTTACCATATCTATATTTTGAGTGCAACCACTCCTACATCCAGCAACGTCCGTGTACCTAGGTAGGTAGGTAGGTACCTGTATGTATGTTTGTATAAGTGAGCACGGATATGTTACTTATTTATACCAGTAGGGGGCACCAGAGTACAGAGAAGAAATTGGAACGATACAGAGAAGAAATTGGAATGATACAGAGAAGAAATTGGAACGATACAGAGAAGAAATTGGACGATACAAATTGGAATGATAGACGGGAGTTGCACCACTCGGTTCACACTGGTGTGATTTTTTACATACTTTTTAACTTACTACATAAATATTTACTGCTCAATTCTTTGTCATTTGGTGTAATTATTACACTGTAATGCACCAACCTCACCAAGACAAATTATGTGCAAACATGGTAATAAAAAAGGATACTTTGGATCGATGTTCTTTATGGTGTGTACAATCATGCAAGACTACCCAAGGCCAGCATACATTATACAATGATCTTTACATGAGATGAGATGTGATGAGATGCGATGAGATACACCTTAATTGATCCCTGGACTCCTGGAGGCAAATAAGTACTAGCACCTAATTCCCTTTCAGCAGAAGATAGATTGACACCTCACTGCTGCTATGGGGTTCCATCCGTTGCAGTGCAGCCTGATTTTCCCCACACATTTATCTTTTAGTCCAAGTCCCCATCATAGGTCACACAGCAGAGTACTAGACTCATTTAATTTCATAAGCCGTTGAATTCCCTGAGAGCAATAGTGTAATAGCCTGGGAGATTACAGATGAGATAGGGTGGAGAGTCATATTTCAAACCTCCCCAAGTCCCTCAAGCGTAAAATGTAGGAAAAAAAGAGCATTGTTGTGATTTCACCTGATGTGTCACCTGATGTGAGCTAAAGTCTGCCAGTTAGTCCATTGATATACCCGCAATGTCCCTGGTTTGATAGAATCAGGTTGAGGTCACACCAAGCTTTAATTCTGCCTATGAGGGTGGATTCTGCCAATGCTTTTCAATGGAGCATGTTTTTTGCAGAAATCCTCAAATGTCAACAAATCCCTCCGTTCCCATTGAAAAGCATTAGCAGAATCCGCCCTCATAGGTACAATTCCATTTCGGTGTGACTGTGACCTGGGAGTGTTTTTAGAGATTCATGCAAACTTGTCTTGTATCTAGTATACAATGTGAGAGTTTATAGGCAGTGAGTGTACAGTATCTTGCTGATAATTAGCACAGTTTTCTTTGTCTGTTAGTGTTCCAATTTGACAGATGGGATTTTATAATAAGGTTGATGGCGCATGATGCTTGCCCTAGGATGCCGATCACTGTTGAGTCACAATATGCATTTCAAGTTGTAGTTCAGATAAAATGTAAAATGTTCACATTATGTGTTTATCAGTGGTTAAGTATAAGTTTTGAACAAGAAAGGTGTTCCAGATGGAACCTGCAAAACACTTTTTGTAGTGCAGTGACACATATATTTGAACACTCTCTTTGCCATCTCTTGTCACTCTGATTAAGTCATTCATTTTGTTGTGATGAAACAAAATTATAGTTTTATGCTGTATATAATTTATAATGTTGGTCATATGGTAAGCGGGACTATATCCTCTTTTGAAAGTGACACATCAAGAACTGTCATCTTGTCTCACAGTGGCATTAGAGAGACACAGCTGTTGCACTTACCTACCCGGAAATACTCTGTGAATCAGCACAACAATGCCATGGCATTAAATGTTAACCTAAATCCCTGTATTAGGTATCTGGTATAGTACCCGTTCAGAGGGGTTGGCACAGGCAGTGAATCTGACAGAGGTGGAGTAGGAAGAGTGAGGGTGGAGAACAGATGACCAGGAGAGGGGCGACGACAGTGTGTTTTCCGTGTGTGTGTGTGTGTGTGTGTGTGTGTGTGTGTGTGTGTGTGTGTGTGTGTGTGTGTGTATGTGTTTGTTAGAAATAGGTGCCATTCCAGATCCAGACCAGAGAATGGTACAGACAGAGGTGGAAACAGACGCCTCGGATAACTTTGTGATTGGGCTACAATATAGTATGAACTTTTGATACGCTTATTAAACAAAAAATCTAGCTACACGTGGAGCAGAAGCTGCAGTGGTTCTCTGGGATATAATTGAAGTTGGCTTTATTCTGGACATAATAACTCAGACAACATGGAGGCATCTTCCACTACAGTGTTTTGTTCAAATGCCATACCTCATCAAAAGGAACCTACCTTTTGTGCTGGAGCTTCAGAGAAATCGACTGGGGTAACTGTATCTCTACTGGCCCATAATACCATGGTGGTGCCAAAGAAATTCAGACTTTTTTGGATTGGTGAGCTTTTGAGTACCGGTAACTGCATGTGTGTTGCATGTGTACAGTATGTGTGGACAAACAAACACTTCTTAAAGTATTTATAGCACAAGTAACAGAGAGGGGATCATGTTTAGGCCTAGACTAGAGTATGTATCAGTCAGTATATTCATGGTGTAATGTAATGGTCTGGATCACTCTAACTGCTGGTTATACCAAACGCTAAACCTGCATTTTGTTTAGTTAGTTGATTACAAGCTATTAGTGTAATGTAAGACAAAATGTGTCTTTGTGTGTGTGTGTGTGTGTGTGTGTGTTTGTGTGTGTGTGTGTGTGTGTGTGGACAGTGACAGCTTTTATTGTGTTCAGGTGTGTATTGTAACAAGTTAAATACATGGATACGTGTTTGCTTAACATTGCCACAAAGAACCGAATCACATTACTGCTCACTTTATTTATCTTCAGGCTTGAACATCAACCTTTTCATTGTACAACAGGCTAACAAGGCTATCTTGTAATGCAAAGTCAGGTAACGGACCGGTTGCATAGTTTGCATACACCTACAAATTATTTTTGTTTTGTTAGGGGTGAGAGATACAGTAATATGGTGCTGCCTTATGTCACATGAATAGTGTGCATGTATGATGTAGCAGCAGGCAGATGCTGCTGCATATCAATTTTTGTAGTTATGAATAAATTATGGCAAATCTTTCGGCTGAGGTCAATTCCACTCATTATCTTCACAAGTGATATTTTATGCTCTTTGGCCACTCAGAATAGCCAAATGGCATTGATCACGCCTCCAGGTCTTAAGTTAAGTAATAAGACCTGGTACAACCCATTCTGGGCGGGAACCCCTTTTGGTATTTTACCCCCTCAGGCCGGGAACCCATTTTTGGGTTCTGTACAGTATGTACAGTATTCAAAAATGTAAAACAATTGATGCTGCTATATGAATATTTGAAAGTTTTTCAGAAAACTTAGGCCAGGATTTAGAGGCGTTTTTAGAATCGGCCTTAGGCCTAAATGGGTTAAGACACGCAAAATACAGCCCTTTGACTCTAAACCATGAAAATAGGGATGTAACGAGGAGAATAATGAGTCAAAAAAGGGGAGGATATTAAAAATTCTGGCCGGAACACTGCTCCTATCCTATATGATGATGGTGGTTTTGGCAAAAGTCAAAGTTGGCAACGCATTGCACTGCTGCTGGCAATGATGATATTAAGACCTGGAAAGCCTATACGTTGTTAAACATTTATAACCGGGAAACATCTGTGTCATTTTAGAAACATTAATTTCCTTTTCTTTTGAATAAAAAGCTTGTCTTCCAGAAAACTTAGGTTAGGTCGTTTTTAAAACCTCCAGTCTAAATAGGATAAAGCCTGGTACTCAATATTATGTGCACCTGAATGGACAAGAGGAAAGGCCGCTTTGTTCACACAGAGAACCTCCTCTCTGATTAACCAAAATTCAAATGTATTTCATTGAATTGGATCTCTGTGAATAAACACACTTTGATGTGTCCTCTGTGAGCTCTCTGCCGACTGAAGTGAGCAGTTTCTTTAGACATACATTACGTGTTGCAAGGGATTTCATTTACACCCACTGACTGTGTGACCCCCCCACCCTCACACACACACACACACGCACGCGCGCGCGCACACGCACGCACGCACGCACGCACACACGCACATACAATTAAGCACAAATAAGGAATATTATGAACTAGAATTTCGCGGCCGCTTTGCGGCCGCTCATCCCAGAGTTACTTTGCCGCGCACTATGGGAAGAAGGAAATTGCGGGAGTTGACTTCATATAATATAAATATTATATATATATAAATATATATATATATAGAATATTAGTGGTCCATGACATGAAAATGTTTGAGAACCACTGCTCTAAAACAACATTGGACAATGATGTTTGACAGTTTCTGACTTGATCTGGCCTGTTAACATTTTCATAGACCTGGTTGCTTGTTTCCCTCTCAGTCAATGTGGAAACCCTGGTCAGAGCCGTGTTGTGGTCCTGTATGATGTGATTTAGCTTAGCACACAACAGCTAGGAGGATGCAGCAGGCTGATGCCATCATGTTTAACAGTATTTTGCGCAATTTATGTCCCCGAATTTATGGATATGGACTTATGGCTCCATCGCTGCCTCTTTCTTTAGTAGAAGTAGAAATTTAACGTGTGGCTGACTGTTTACCTCCCTCTCACACGCGCGCGCGCACACACACACACACACACACAGCTGACGTCCTCTCCCACCGACGTCAGCTGTTCATTATTCATACACGCTTTGAGCTGAGAGAAGCTATAAAGCGCCTTTTAAATATGACAATGCTGTATGGTTTGACAGCTTAAATCCGCGCGGCAGTGTTGTGTGTGTGTGGGACACGGGGTAGTGTTGTGTGTGTGTGTGTGTGTGTGTGTGTGTGTGTGTGTGTGTGTGTGTGTGTGTGTGTGTGTGTGTGTGTGTGTGTGTGTGTGTGTGTGTGTGTGTGTGTGTGTGTGTGCGTGCGTGCAATCAGAAGTACTGGCAGTGGCCCAGGCCATAGCGTAACGGTCTGGACTCCCGGACCCGACACGGCCTTTACCGCATGTCATCCCCCCATCTCTCTCCCGTTTCCTGTCAGCCTACTTTCTATCCCTTAAAAAAATCAATAAAGGCGTAAGCCGCAAAACAATATCTTAAAAAAAAAAAAAAAGTACTGGCAGTAGCGAAATAACAAACGCGATCTGTCTAATCGTAGTAGTTAGGGACAAGCCAAGTATTTTCTAAGAACAATGTTAATGTAACTAAGACATTCGCTGAGCGACCTATATTTTAAATGCAGAGATTTAGAAGGAATAAGCGAAATGGTGAGGCGACTATAGGTAAGGTTTCTCTGCGGAGAGAGAGAGAGATCCATAGGGGAGATCACATTACAGCAGCCAAAGAGGGAGGGGGGCCTGAGAGCTAGTGATGGGTGTGGCTTGGTTGAGTTGGTTGAGTTTTCATTGGCTAGTGGCCACAGGCCACATGGGCACATCATGGGCACATCTTTTCATTGGCTAGTGACACACTTTTGTAAATATGTAACATACTCGTGCTCACTTATACATACATACAGGTACACACACACACACACACACACACACACACACACACACACACACACACACACACACACAGGTACACGGATGTCCAATTTCTTCTCTGTATCTCTGGTGCCCCCTACTGGTATAAATATGTAACATACTCGTGCTCACTTATACATACATACATACAGGTACACATACAGGTACACACACACACACAGGTACACGGACGTTGCTGGATGTAGGAGTGGTTGCACCACTCAAAAATAAAGGAAAAACTCTAGGTCTATATCATGAATGCAACATCCAATCATGCCCAAATTGGAATAGCATGTTGAGGGGCCTCTATAGTCCTGACGTCACTCGCTCATCCCCTGGTTCATGGAAGTATTTCTCTATGGAGAAGAACATGGGATCATCTTAAAATCGTCTCATAAGAATTGTGGTTCAAAAATAAACAAACTGTCTCGGCGATATTGTCAGGGAGGTGTCTCTGTATCATTTACGGCAGTCAGTCACTCATATTTGATACATGCTGTTTTCTAGTGAAAATTTAACTAATTCAGCAGCAGTAACATTAGCGTTTTCTCGCAGTCAGTTGATTCTTCATATCCATATGAGTGAAACGGCCTGGATGATTTCTTTATTTTTCAAACGCAGTTCTTATATGAGGCAATCCCCCTTCCCCCCTCTCTCTCTCTCTCTCTCTCTCTCTCTCTCTCTCTCTCTCTCTCATTACCAGGCAACAGTGCAGCACTCTCTCTCTCTCTGTTTCTGGCACAACAGCGCCCCTACTGGTACTAATAGTCATACTGGTCCTCACAGTCACATAGGCGCATGGGTGTGTTAAAGTCACATAGTTAGGCGGACGCGGACATTGCTGTTCCTTGGAGTGGTTGCACCACTAAAAAATACATGAACCTGTGAACCTGTACCCTTTACCGATTGACGTCAGACTGAAAACGGTATAAGAGGTGTTCGCTATAGAGTCTATAGCGAACACCTCTTATACCGTTTTCCCATAGGGGGAGCCACAAATGTGAACAGTTGCACCTTCTGTCGTGCAAACTCTTATTATCCCTATTATTTGCAGCTTCCTTGTGTCCTGGTGGCTGCCCCCTACGATCCACACAGCACAGAGCAGGCAGTATAGGCACCCAGCCCAGGGCTGGCAGAGATATGTGCCCCAAACAGGAGTGCATATATAATTACATATCTGATGCGATTGCAAGATGCTGTGAGATGAGGAGATATAATTGTGAATTTAAATTGCTGTATGCTGGAATTGATCCAGATATGTCAAGAAATGTGAATAAGCAATTTAAGCAATTTAAAATCAGCACAGCCTTAAAGCTATGATCAACTGAATTCAGAGAGAAGAGCAGGTATATATACTGTACATGGAGGAAAGATGGAGGGACAACTGGGAATATTGAGTGAATATTAAAAAGAACAGGATACATTAATACAATAGTTAAACAAGATGTCTACATTATCAGGGATTTTCCTGGACAAATCACAAAGTGAACTTTGATAATGATACACATAATGATACACATAGTGATACACATTTTCTGAGGCATAACCACAAATCCACAAGTGGCACGTGGGCTCCCTGTTAAATTGGTGGATGCATTTCCTTGCAAATGTTTTTATCAAAGTTTCTTTATTAATTATTCAAGTCACATATGAGTCAAAAATAGCATAAATTATTATTTACCCCTCCCTCCCCCCCAAAGAGCCACAACCCCGGTATCTTGTACCATTGACAAAGATACTTATTATTTATTATTATTTTTCTTGTACAGCTATGTAAGTTCATAATATGAGCAAAAATAGAAAGCTCCTTATATGAGTTTGTAGATCGGCTGTTTTTGCCACTTTTATGTGCCACTTTAGTACGACAAAGTAGGGCATTCATTTACAAAACAAAAAAACAAACCTATGGAGGTACGAGGTTTCTTCCCGACAGCATCGATATGTAAATACAAGCTTAGAGGCAGAAGTTTATAAACCAATGTGGCCATTACACGCCATTAATGTAAACCTCATCTCATACCAGATGCTCTCATGTTGAATTATGATCTCAGTTCGTATACAGCTGCCATGGTCTGGCATGTTCACAGATGGCTCAAGAAATCAGCATCAACATATTCTGTTTGTTTCCACAACAATGCTTCGGTTTGGCTTTAGTCATGGTGGTGCTATATAAATCGTAAATGGTGCATTTATATAGCGCCTTTATCCAAGGCGTTTTACAGAGATTATACATTCACAGTTTCACACACACATTATCACACCGATGCCAGAGGAAACCATGCAAGGCACCAACCAGCAAATCAGGAGCAATTAGGGGTTCAGAGTCTTGCTCAACGACAACTTGGAGCCCGGGTTTGAACTGGCAACCTTGAGGTTTCCATCCAGTCACTCTACCCCTGAGCCACTGCCGCCTGCTGTAGTGTCTAGTCTACAGGAGTTGAATGCAGGGTCTTTTATCTCAGTCTTGTGCTCCAGATGTCTCATTAGTGTTAACATCAAATAGTGTCGTCAGGCATTAGGTATTCCCAGATGCCAACGTCTGAATCTCATAAGAGCCCATGGTCAACCACTGTCTTAGTGAGTTGAATTTCTACCTCACTCGCTCTGGCTGCGCTAGTGTAATCAACATGGCAGGCTGTGCAAGCATCAGTGCATCTATGATTTGTCCTACATCTTGGGGAGGTGAATTATACAGGGCTTGGGGTTGTGTGTGTGTGTGTGCGTGCGTGTGTGCGTGCATGTGTCTCGGATGTTCTGGCTATTGACTAGCCGGTCGAGCGATCTAGTTATCGTAATACATTATAATAATTTATATTGTATTATAATCACTGTTATAACGGTCTATTTGGTTCTTACCGATATCTGGAGTACTCCTGCAAGGTGATTTGTATTCAAAGGAGTATCAAAGGGGGCATTGATTCCCCCAGGGAGGGGAAGAGGGGGTACTTTATTGTAATGGAGATGGTAGATATTTTAATGTGGTGTGGTGTGGTGTGGTGTGGTGTGGTGCGGTGCGGTGTGGTGTGATGTGGTGTGGTGTGGTGCGGTGCGGTGCGGTGCGGTGTGGTGTGGTGCGGTGCGGTGCGGTGTGGTGTGGTGTGGTGTGGTGCGGTGCGGTGTGGTGTGGTGCGGTGCGGTGCGGTGCGGTGCGGTGCGGTGCGGTGCGGTGCGGTGCGGTGCGGTGCGGTGCGGTGCGGTGTGGTGTGGTGCGGTGCGGTGCGGTGCGGTGCGGTGCGGTGTGGTGTGGTGTGGTGCGGTGCGGTGTGGTGTGGTGCGGTGCGGTGTGGTGCGGTGTGGTGCGGTGCGGTGCGGTGCGGTGTGGAGTGGTGTGGTGTGGTGCGGTGCGGTGTGGTGTGGTGTGGTGTGGTGCGGTGTGGTGTGGTGCGGTGCGTGCGGTGCGGTGTGGTGTGGTGCTAAAGTTGCGGTCGAAATCCAGCTAGAGATGTAAAGTAAAAAGAGCTGGTAAGGAAAGGAAGGAAAGGTACTACGTTTACCCAGGGTAACTGGACTAAGCTCAATAACTTGTTTACAGCCAGGCCCTGCTCATAGAACATTTCATGGTAGGGGTTCAATGCCTTGTCCAAGGGCACTTTAGCGGTGGTAATTTTAACGTGCCGGTCCGGGGATACGAACTAGCGACCTTCCGATATCAAGACCGCTCCGCAAACCGTTCGGCCACCACTGCCCCGTAAGTTGTAGAGTTCCACAAAGATCTCCAACCTCAGCACAGACCTTAAAGGGCCACTTCACCCCTTTTGCAGCAGCATAATGTAAAATTAAACAATAGATCATCATCAAACCAGGAAGTTATGCAGGAACGCCTACTGTGTGGCAAATAACTATACTTCCTGGCCTCGACAGCCCAGACATCTAAACAGAAAAGTCATATCTGATTTCATTAAACAACATTACACAATGTTAAACTCACTTTGCATGTTGCTTTGCCACTCGATTTTCCACTCGATGTGCCATTCACTTTAAGCATGCGCATACCCTCTATAGACAGACAAAAAAGCCCATTGGACACAACTGGACATAATCACAACAAGACCAAAGACTTCAGATACCGGACCATAAGCATTGGGGGGGGGGAGTTCTTATGTGTTGTATAGTCTGATGGCGGTTTGCAGAAAGGAGAGTCTATACCGCTCTGTGTTCATTCTCGGAGGGAAGGTGAGCCTACGACTAAAGGTGCTCACTCTGTCCTGTAAGTCACCATAGAGTGGATGTGAGGGGTTAGCCAGCATGGAGATCAGTTTGTCCCTGATTCTCCTCTCTGCAACTGACTGCAGCCCCTCCATCCTGAAGCCCACCACAGAACTGCCCTTCTTTGTGATCTTGTTGAGCTTGTTCAGCTCCCAGGCCTTAATGCCCCCACCCCAGCATAATGTACCACTGCATAAAATAGAACGCTGGCTACAACGTACTGAACATTTTCAGTAGCCTGCTACACACATTAAAGGACTTGAGCCTCCTCAGGAGGTACAGTCTGCTCTATCCCTTTTTGTAGACAGCCTCCGTGTTGTCTCTCCAATCCAGGTGTTTGGAGGTACCGGCATAGAGCATAGACATAGACAGACAGTAATAGATTTCTCACATGTCTTTAATATTATGGTCCAATTGAACATCAATCTATACGCACGCACACACGCACGCATGCACGCACACACGCACGCAGCCACGCACACACGCATGCACGCACAAAGCCATCATGCCATCTCTCTGTTGTCATCCCCATTTAGTCCTGTCTTTCAATAACTGTCAGTGTGTCACACAGTGTCCCTGCAAAGTTCTACACTTGCTTGTATTCTGTGCGGTGCCTGTCTCTGTCACATCTGTCAAATCAAATGCACAGTACCATGTCATTCGTATTCCAGTCTCCAGTATTCTCCACGTCAACTCTGCCAAATCCGTTTGTGCCTCCATCATTTCCTCTCCGAGAGACACACACACACACACACACACACACACACACACACACACACACACACACACACACACACACACACACACACACACACACACACACACACACAACTTCTGTATCTATCCCACAGAGCCCCTCTCTCGCCCTCTCTCCCTTCTGTCTCTCTTTCTCTCTTTTTCTCTCTCTTTTTCAATGGGGGCGACACACACACACACACCGGGCAGCAGTGGGACAACTAGACCTGTGTGTCAACACAGTGCACCTCTGTTGCGCTTTTTGGATCTTGACCCAGATCATCTGCTGGCTGCTCATCATTTGCGTTTTTTCTTTACAAATCCACACCCGATTCAATCGATCCTTATCTTGAGTCTGACCTGTGTGTGTGTGTGTGTGTGTGTGTGTGTGTTCCCCCCCCCAGTGGACCGATGCATGAGTGTGATGCAGTCGGGAACTCAGATGGTAAAGCTGAAGACTGGATCCAAAGGTCTGGTGAGACTCTTCTACCTGGATGAGCATCGGTCGTGCATTCGCTGGAAACCCTCCCGGAAGAGTGAGAAGGCCAAGAGTGAGTATAGTGTGCACATATTTCAATTCTGAGCGTTCGATATTACATTCTCAGAGTTTAGGTTACCAGTAGTTAAACAGTCATTTTTCTTTGATAACTTTAGTTATTTTTTTTGTAATACAGAGATGTCCCTTTTTCATGTGGGATTATCGCATAATAATGGAATCTAAATTGCCACTGTCTTTTTATGTTCATTTGTTTACATTCTTCATCACTATTGTTTTAGTAGATCAAGTTTATTATTGTTATGGCCACTAGCCGCAACTTGTTTTTCAGTTTCTTTCTTTCTCTATTTATTTCCCCCTTTCTTGAAACTGCAATGATTTAAAGGGATTGTGACATAAAAAAAAAGGTTTTGGAATTGTTCTTATTTTTTTTAGGTTTTCTAATCTCAATTGCACCCAAAAAACATGAACTTTTAACATTCAGTAGATTTTCTGTGATCTGGGGCTTTCTGGCTCAAACAGGTGCTCTGATTTGCCAGCAGTTTGTGATGTAAGATCCTGCAAATCCCATATATGTCAATGGGATTTGCCAGCAGATGTCACTGTTTTCACTGTTTTGCCTGTTTTCATTGTAGCTCAAAAGGCTTCCAAACCACTTCAAACCACAGAAAATCCACTGAATGTTCAAAGTTCAGGTTTTTTGGGTGTAATTGAGGTCATAAAACCTAAAAGAAAAAAGAATGTCATAAAACCTTTAACAAAGAATTCCACCCACTTTTTTACACCTACCTACATGTATGAATTTGTGATGTGACAATGAAGTTGAGTTGTGCGTGCGTGTGTGTGTGTGTGTGTGTGTGTGTGTGTGTGCGTGTGCGACGTGTGCGTGTGTCAGATTCTACATTGTTGAAACGAGATAAGCCCTAGTTCTTCTTTGCTTGGTCGTGTGGATTGCATGGCTGTAAAGTCTGGTCAGGATACAAAAAAACAACATATTGTTGGATCTATTTCTAGCTTAATCTCAGAGATTAGATGAGATTATGGAAAGGTCAGAGAGTGTGATGGGAGAATGCTCATTTGATGCTGGGGACAGTGGGGAGTATAATGAAACTTACCCCTGCCTTTTAGTAAATTGACGATACTGAGTTAAATATTGTACTGAACATTATCATGCCTCATTGAAAGCAGAGGATACAGAACACGTTGAGAAGGAGATTTGTAGTGCAGTGATAACTGCATTTACTTTACTTTAGGTGAATTGAGCATCAAAGAGGGTCAAGGAGCCTGAGAAAATCTATAGATACCTACAGCAGAGCAAGTGCTGTGCGCCTTCATGCATGTTAGACAAATCCATGGAAGTGAAATCAAGTGAAATGTAGACAAACCAAAGCGAGCAAGTGCCAATTGAGCACATTTCTCAGATTGCATTCCGTTTTGGCTATGATTGGCTTCCAAAGTTTTTTGGGGTGGCCGTTTTGCACAAAATTCACCTTCATTGAATGCAGCACCCGATTGCTGGGAGTCTTTGCACTCACATTTCCACCTGGCAATGGCAGAACATACATCCCAGATCTTTTTTATCTCCTCATGGTGGCGCTACAACAGCTCCCACTTCACGTGTCCTATAATTCTTCAACCGTAGGTACAATCAACATATTTATTTAATCTGGATTCCTTGCCAGATTAAATTTCCTGCCACAGTGTTTTTTTCCTCAGTTCTCTCTGCCTGAGTACATAGTGGGGTCATATCTGATACTTCCGTGACCACGGAGAGTGCTGACCTCATCACATTTGTGATGGCTATGGCCGTTTTTAGCCCAAGGAGTGTTTTTTGTGCAAAACTAATGCTTGGAATGGATTCGGAATCATGAAAACCCCCTAGTTTGACATGTCACATGCTACTTAAAGCAGAAGGTAATTTTGCAGCAGCAGCAGGTAATTTTGGTTGTTGATGATGGCCATATGGATTTGGGGCTCTCATTAATTTTTGCGAGGTACGTTGGGGGCTCAATTTGTTTTTTAACCTTCATAGATGATACATCCACTGAGAAACGGACCTTTGCTCTCCACGGTCACGGAAGTATCAGATATGACCCCACTAACAGAAAAAATAATTATAAAGGGGTGTTTACTCGCGAATTGGTCCCTGTTTTGGAAACAGTGCCTTAGAGTCTAGATGGCCACCAACATGAGTGTGTTAACATTTCACTTGATTGAATTTTGCAAGTACACAATGATAGGTTGGTCTGTCCTTGCTTCATTCATATTGAGTTAACATTTAGTTAACATTTCACTTGATTGAATTTTGCAAGTACACAATGATAAGTTGGTCTGTCCTTTCTTCATTCATATTTAGTGGCACTGGCGTTTCATACATCTTACAGTAAATGCACCAAAACTTGTGTATGTACGTACGTACATACATACGTACATGTGTAATCCACGTAACTTGAGAACTGTTCGCCACACCGACTTCAAGTTCGACACACGCGTTCCACACCACCACAGGGAGTTTGGTGCCTGGCCTTTGAGTCGGTCAGATACACGGTTGTCCAGAACCGCCAGAAAAGTCTCTGGTCAGGCTTAATAGAAATACAAATGTTTTCTGTCCACATCATCCCACTCTTTGAACTAAAACTAAAAACACCCATTCCCTCCCTCAGTCACCATTGATTCACTATACAAAGTGACAGAAGGTCGTCAGTCAGACATCTTCCACCGACATGCAGAGGGCAGCTTTGACCCAGCGTGCTGCTTTACGGTGTACCACGGAAACCACATGGAGTCCCTGGACCTGGTGACCACCAACGCTGAGGAAGCTAGGACCTGGGTTACCGGCCTGCGCTACCTAATGGCTGGGATCAGTGATGAGGACTTGTTGGCCAAACGGCAGCGCACACATGACCAATATCCTTTTACGCATGTGCAGAATCTCAATTACATTTCCATGGTGTTATACTAGATCCCACAGAGGCCACTCCCAGGAAAACGGTGATGACAGTGGTCTAGGCTAATCATTAAAGTCTCTGGTTTATTAGCCTCAGAAACTCAGACGTTTTTATTTCCAGGGAGAAAAAAAAAGTCTGGGTCCGAGTCCACTTCAATTTGGCATAGAGTAGCGCAAACGTTGATCACTCTCTGCTGATTTCTGATCGTCTGCACCTTTGTTAAATTGACGCATACACGCACACCCGTACACACACACACACTCCTCTCTGTCTCTGTCGCTCTAATTAATTCCTCATGTCCAGCAGCTGCGCACAGTTTCTCCCGGCCTATGCCATAGAAAGCATAGGTGAGTTCCAGGCTACTGGTTTCTTATCTCTGCTGGGTGGATATGTCTGTGTGTCTGTCTGTGTCTACGGTATGTGTGTGTCTCTGTCTCACTAAACTACTACTACTGTATGCTGATCTGCATCATACTGCTTGTGCTCATATTGCAGCAGCTCAAAAATGCACATATTTTAAACCAAAACCTTCAACGACAACTATTAAACAATTTATAATATATATTTTTTGTACAATATGGGACTTTGTGGGATTAACATTCCACAAGGAATGCACCGTCACAAGACAATGGAAGACATGCATGATGGGCATCACAGCAAAACAAATTTCAGTTTCATTGACTATGTTTTGCAATTTGTCCTGTCCTGCGCTATGCCTTGGCACTATGCAATATGCCTTCATTACGCAGTTGGCGTTACTCCTAAACAATGTTGTGCAGCAGCCTCACGCGTTAATCGTTAATCATATTTCATATACTGTGACTATACTTGGTACTCTCAATACACACGCATACAGTATCCTACATTCCTTAACGTGTGTGTGTGTGACGTGGATGATGCAGACATTTGAGGAAGCTGATAAGAATGGTGACGGTCTCCTGAACATTGAGGAGATCTGCCAGCTTCTCCACAAGCTGAATGTCAATCTCCCACGCAGGAAGGTCAAGCAAATGTTCCAGGTGCGTACAGTGTATTTCAAAGTGCTTGGAATATCTGCTCGCAAAATGACTTGTTGGCTGTATTTTATAAATAGAAGTACATTCATACAATGTAAAATACAATAAACATCTATTTATCATATCAAACAAAATGTAAATGTATGTTTGCATCAACTTTTGACTCATGCACTTCCTTCTTTCCCCCACTAACCCTAAAACAGTTTCTTACACAGAGCTCTTCATGTGTTAATGTTCCATTTCATGTATGTTATCTGACATTCAAATAAATGTGAGAGAAAGATTTCACATCTGCGACATATGGCATTTTATTTGAACGGTACGTTGTGACCTTCTATTTGAAGGGTGACTCGTACCTGACTGCTTTACTGGTGGCTTGAGAGACACAACATTTTAATATAGAATATATTATAGAATATATCATCAATAACCAAGGCAGTCAGAAAGAGCCACCAATTTAATGTATTAAAGCACAGATATAAACCATACATGATTACTTAATACCCTGGATTTATTTGTATTACATTTGTCATGGACTCTCTCAGTGATTTTCCCTGCTGATAGTGTGTGGAGTCTGACTGTCAGTGATCAAACCCCTAAAGCCCATAGCACACTCATTATAGGAGTGTGATGGAGGCATTTGCTGGTATTATTAGATTTGGAAGGGAATGGAACAGTCTCTTGAGATCCAGCAGGTATATAGGAAGCTGATAGTAGTCTGTCGGCACGGTGGAAGGAGGGAGGAGAGTGCGACAGAGAAAGCCACAAAGATAGATTGGCTACACATGTAATTCCTCAAAGCAAGGAGGTCCTTAATTGGTTTGGAAATGACTGGATGAGTTAGAGGTGAAACCCTCACTGATTGCAGGTATTATGTCTGTGCACAAATGAACACAAATGGCAGAGCTCACAGATGGGAAGCCACAAGCCAGGAATGGATATTGTGTCCTCGACACTGCACTATTAGTCTCGGGTAGCCAGACAACTATTCCACAATCCGAATGCTAGGGCTTAGGGCTATAGAGTCTGGAACTACACCTCCCAATATCTGAGTAAAGAAGCTGCCATTTCTGTTCACAAAAATTCTGCTAAGCAGCAAGCTATATATTATGCGTAGATGATTTCTATTCACCGATAAATCTGTGACTGTAAAGACGAAACGGAAGTCGTGAGGAGGCTTCACTTCCGCTTTATCGCTTACTCATGACCAGAGCTTCCGTGCTCCAGAATTTATGACGGAAACATTTGAAAATTGTGAGAGTCTGGCCATGTGAGACTACTGCAGTGATCCTTGCTTGTTTGTTGGCAAGGGTGGTGGGTGTAAAGAGTCAAGACGCAGCTGGTGACTCTGTTTCGGAGGAGGCATTTTGTCAACATGACTCCTTTTACTGTAAACACGTAGACAGTAGAATGCATCAGCGGATGTGACCGCTGATATAGGATAAGACCTTTATTGATCCTGCGGGGGAAATTCAGTCGCCAGACACGGCACAGCAGTTAAGTTACAGGGCAAGAAAAAGCTGATTTGAAAGATTTGGGACAGATATTCTGCTCTGGTCTCAAGGATGTGTGTGCACAGTTTCACATGGATCGCCTGATTGGGCAACAGTGCCAGAGATTAGCTGTACACAGACGGGCGGACACACACAGACAGACAGACGGACGGACGGACAGGGGTGAATACATAGTCTTGGCCACGCCTTTGGCCTGGTGCAGACAATGAGGTCCAGTTTGTCTGTGTGTTCTGTGCTGTACTACAAATTGCCTCACGGGGGACATGCATTTTCTAAGGCTAAAAGTTAATAAATAAGGAGGAAGTGTTCTGCTTAAAGTACTTTTGTAATGTCGTAATTTAGTAATTGTCACATAAATACACTGGCTGTTCAGTTTGTTCTAATACACGTTAAAGCACTTGTGTCAGGGCCATTCATCGCGGTGTAGTGGGGGGAGACGCGGGGGAGTGCCACCCCCCACTTCTCTCACGTCTAAAATATTTTTTTGGCAAAAATAAGATTTTCTTTACTCATTTACATTTATGGATAAGATTAGGCATTGTAAACCCTGTTTCTAAATAGTTATACACGTCTGCATGTTTTAATAGTGTGTGTCTTATGGGGCGTCCACTCACTTAGTAGCACGACAACACTGATATGGATTGTGATGTGTTGTTTGCTGATTATAACCCCCCCCCCCCTCCCCTCCCCTCCCGAACAGGAAGCAGACACAGATGATCAGCAGGGCACGCTGACCTATGAGGAGTTCTCAGTGTTCTACAGGATGATGTCACTGAGACGGGACCTGTTCCTGCTTCTGCTAGCGTACAGTGACAAGAAAGACCACCTCACAATTGAAGAGTTGGCTAACTTCCTGCGAACTGAACAAAAGGTAAATTTCCCAGAAGCCCTAGCAGCCCACAGCATGTGTTGATTTCCGGTTTCGTCATCATAACATGAAGGTCTCGTCTCTAGCTCCGCGGCAAAGACGGAGTTTATTTTTAATTATTAAAATGCGGCGAATTAAACACATAAATCAAAAGGCGGGTATGTCGTATTACGCGCGGTGGAACCCTGGATTAAACAATTAGTGGCCATCAAACTGTTAATCCATCACACTAAATATCCTTGCAGGGTTTTTTAATTTATTCTCAAAAAATGTGCAACAGGGTTATTTCTTTGTCATAGTATAATTACTGTTGCATTAAAATGCAACACAGTTAAATACAAATCACCATATTTTGTAATGCAAAATGGAAACACCAGCTAATTTACACATTTAACCACTGCATCGAGTTTTGCGTGTCATCCAGCACGCAAAACAATACTCACAGTATCACAGATTGATTGTAAAAGCCTAGCCAAAATTAATCCCTGGAGAAAAGATTGAATGAGTGACCACAATGTGTGACTAATTAGCAGGCAGCAGGCACAGCAATACCCCTCTGTCTGTTTCTGGTGCCCCCTACTGGTATTAATAAGTCACATACTCGTGCTCATGACCACTGATACATGATACAGGTACACAGGTACACGGACATTGCTGGTTGTAGGAGTGGTTGCACCACTCAAAAGAGGGAATTGCAATTTGGCTCCTGAAACATGGAGAGAGTTCAATAGATTTGTCGCGGTAAACCTAGTATGTTCTACTACACATTGGCTACGTTTACATGAAGGGTGATCATTCCGAATAAATACTTCTGAATAAAATACATCCGATGTAATGTTTTTTGCCGCGAGTTTACATGGGAAATGGTCATTCCGAATGAGTGTTTATATGGAGAAGTGATAGAAGACATGATACATGTTAATTCACGTGAAACTACGCCATCTGTTGGACACATAAAATATAGGCAGTTCATTCATTGTGACTTTCAGACGAAAGACGACACTTTGAAATCCCATCATTTCATTCCGCAGTAGTTTTGAGGCTGCTGCTTGGATAGGGACGGACATATTATGTTTACCGTCTTTTTTTTATCCCACCTGCTGCGGCTCCCCTTCTCCGCTGGGAAGGTGATCATCTCGTTTTTATGTGTAGCCTACTTTATTATCTACAGCACGGCCAGGGCACGCAACACACTGATTATTATTGTATCGGGTCGCTCGTTATTTTTGAGAGAGAGAGAGAGAGAGTGTGAGAGAGAGACCGTTGAACACACACACACACACACACACACACACACACACACACACACACACACACACAAAATGCGCTCTATGTGCAAACTCCTCGGCGCGCCTTGGATATGAGGCTTATGAGCGCCTTGGAGTTGGAGCGCAATGGAAATGAGCATGCTCAGAAAGACCAGAATGAATTTACATCCGAAGCAGTGTATACATGAGTCCAATTTTCTTTCAATCGCATTGAACATCGGAGTAATCCGGCCAGTGACATCGGAATGGTTTTTAGATCGCATCGAGCGTTTTCATTCGGATGTAAGTTTTTGTAGGTGTTTACATAACAACGTTTAATAGGATTGAACTTCTATTCGGAATGAAAAGGGGATTTAACTGCTCATGTAAACGTAGCCATTGATAGAGTGTTTCAGTTAACACCTCAAAAAACACGTTTCATTGGCTACGTTTACATGAAGGGTGATCATTCCGAATAAATACTTTCGAATAAAATACATCCGATGTAATGTTTTTTGCCGCGAGTTTACATGGGAAATGGTCATTCCGAACGAATGTTTACATGGACGTTGCCGTCGCGGTGTGATATAAGCCATGACCATGACACATGTTATTTCACGTGAAACTACACCATCTGTTGGACACATAAAATATAGGCAGTTCATTCAGAACACCAGTAGACCATATACTTTGAAATCCCATCATTTCATCTCTCGCTTGCTGTAAGCACTGGACCAGAGAGAGAGAGAGAGAGAGAGAGAGAGAGAGAGAGAGAGAGAACGCACACACACACACACACACACACACACAGTCACACACACACACACACACACACACACACACACACACACACACACACAGTCACACACAAAGCAGTAAAACATCGCATTTATCAACTTTTCGCTGCGCGCCTCACAAGGCTATTGGATTTATTTGTGCTTCGTCTTTGCACAATGCACGTATAGGCATACATTGTGTAAGTAAGAGCTGATCTACAGGCTGACAATGTGCCCCACATAATAGCGTATTCTTGGGACTGCGTGTGTGTGTGTGTGTGTGTGTGTGTGTGTGTGTGTGTGTGTGTGTGTGTGTGTGTGTGTGTGTGTGTGTGTGTGTGTGTGTGTGTGTGTGTGTGTGTGTGTGCGTGCGCGGGCTGACGGCATTGTGTCCTCTCTCCACTGTCTTTCTGTGAGTCCCTGATGCACTATATAATTTGAAAATGATCAGTGATCATGATCAACTCTGGACGGTTGGATCTTTGAACACTCACAGGGGGATCATCAATCATCACTGCATGCTGCAGCCTGCTCCACGTTTTTTGGGGGGGATTTCGGAGCTGCAAAATGCAAGAAATAACGCACTCTATGTGCAAACTCCTCGGTGCGCCTTGGATATGAGCGCCTTGGAGTTGGAGCGCAATGGAAATGAGCATGCTCAGAAAGACCAGAATGAACTTACATCCGAAGCAGCGTATACATGAGTCCAATTTTCTTTCAATCGCAATGAACATCGGAGTAATCCGGCCAGTGACATCGGAATGGTTTTTAGATCGCATCGAGCGTTTTCATTCGGATGTAAGTTTTTGTAGGTGTTTACATAACAACGTTTAATAGGATTGAACTTCTATTCGGAATGAAAAGGGGATTTAACTGCTCATGTAAACGTAGCCAATGGCTACGTTTACATGAAGGGTGATCATTCCGAATAAATACTTCCGAATAAAATACATCCGATGTAATGTTTTTTGCCGCGAGTTTACATGGGAAATGGTCATTCCGAATGAGTGTTTATATGGAGAAGTGATAGAAGACATGATACATGTTAATTCACGTGAAACTACGCCATCTGTTGGACACATAAAATATAGGCAGTTCATTCATTGTGACTTTCAGACGAAAGACGACACTTTGAAATCCCATCATTTCATTCCGCAGTAGTTTTGAGGCTGCTGCTTGGATAGGGACGGAGATACATATTATGTTTACCATCTTTTTTTCCCCACCTGCGGCTCCCCTTCTCCGCTGGGAAGGTGATCATCTCGTTTTTATGTGTAGCCTACTTTATTATCTACAGCACGGCCAGGGCACGCAACACACTGATTATTATTGTATCGGGTCGCTCGTTATTTTTGAGAGAGAGAGAGAGAGAGAGAGAGAGAGAGTGTGAGAGAGAGAGACTGTTGAACACACACACACACACACACACACACACACACACACACACACACGCACACAAAATGCACGAAATAACGCGCTCTATGTGCAAACTCCTCGGCGCGCCTTGGATAAGAGGCTTATGAGCGCCTTGGAGTTGGAGCGCAATGGAAATGAGCATGCTCAGAGAGACCAGAATGAATTTACATCCGAAGCAGTGTATACATGAGTCCAATTTTCTTTCAATCGCATTGAACATCGGAGTAATCCGGCCAGTGACATCGGAATGGTTTTTGATCGCATCGAGCGTTTTCATTCGGATGTAAGTTTTTGTAGGTGTTTACATAACAACGTTTAATAGGATTGAACTTCTATTCGGAATGAAAAGGGGATTTAACTGCTCATGTAAACGTAGCCATTGTTTGTGACGCCTTTAAAAATCAAATGTATGTACTGTTTTGATATGGGTAATTTTTCTCTAATTCTGTGTGAGAGGCACAGAAAAGAAAATGCGTTTGAGACACACTTGGCATACAACTGAGCATTATTTCTGTTCCTATTTCCTTCTCTCCTTTGTGTTTTAGTTTGGAGGTGTCTTTATTCTCAGCTATCTGTCTGTCTTGTGGAATCTGTTCCACTATGAGGATTTATCATGCATAAAATGGGCTTGTCTCTGGGGTGCCCATCCTTTGCTGTTCTCAATTTCTCTTACCTCTCTCTTATGACAGTTACATTTCTCTTTTCATAAAACGTTGTCATTTATCCTTACGGATCCCCCTGCTGCATTTTAACACCATAGGCTTCAATAGACACCTTTCCATGTTTCATATAATTGGTTATTTATGTAACAGCTGCACAAACCTGTAAAACAGACATCTTTTTAGTGCTAGTTCATTCTGCCTTCAGGTAACACGTTGTAATATCTACTGAGATTGAAAGGTAAATATTTGTCCTTCTCCATTCCTCACAGATGACCAATGTGACACCAGAGTACTGTGCGGGCATCATTGACAAGTTTGAGATGTCAGAAGAGAACAAACACAATGGTGTTTTAGGGATTGAAGGTAACTATTTCACTCTTTCACTTTACACTTACCTCTCATATTCTTGTTACATCTCATCATCGCAACGCCTGCCATGTTGGTTACTGTAACACCTCCATCATCAGTAACACCTTTACCATCTGTAACACTGACGGATGTCCCGATCACGTCTTTTTTAGTTGCTCCTGATCCGATTCAGATGATTTGATTTCAAGTATCTGCCGATACTGATTTCTTTCCGATCCGATATTTATATAGAACACTTATGCCATATAACAATAGTATAATGTAAAAAATCGCAGAAGATATCCAGTCTAATATCATGATATGGATGTAATAATGATTAATTGCGAACGCAGTGAGCCACTTACTATGACAGCAAGGGCTGAATGTCTGTGTGTGTGTGTGTGTGTGTGTGTGTGTGTCCCGCTGTTACACCACCCGCCCGCCACCAGAGGGCGCAGCTGTAGCACACACACACACACACACACACAGGGCGCAGTTGTAGCACACACACACACACACACACAACCACACACACACGAGCTGCGTTCGCTTCCCCGCGTTTGCGCGTCTTACTTGTATAGGGATGTCCCTATCACGTTTTGTTTGCTCCCAATCCGATTCCGATCATTTGAAAATGACGCGATCTGCTCCGATTTCTGATCACGTGATCGGATCAGGACAACCCTAGTAACGCCTCTATCATTCGTTCGTTCGTTCGTTCGTTCGAGGGTTTGTGTATACACATTGTCCTAACACACACATTGAATGCCATTGACAATGAAGGGCCAGCTTTGAGTGTTTATGTAAATACAAACATTGAAGATGAAGGTCAGGACGCAAATTCTGATTGGCCTGAATGAGATGATGTATGATGATGATGTACAAAGCTAAGAGCGCCCCTCACTTCACACAGGTGTGATTTTTAATATATGTATTTCGTGTTTCATCAGGTTTTACCAGTTTTATGCGCAGCCCCACGTGCGATGTGTTTAACCCTTTGCACCACGAAGTGAACCAAGACATGGATCAACCTCTGTGTAACTACTTCATCGCCTCGTCTCACAACACTTACCTGACTGGAGACCAGCTCCTCTCGCATTCCAAGACTGACATGTATGCCTGGGTCCTTCAGTCTGGCTGCCGCTGTGTGGAAGGTAATTACACACATTTACATAACGTTTCCTTTCAGTTATATCAAATGTGCCAAAATGTGCTGGTCCCTGTTACAATAATGAATTGCATTTTTTATGTCAGACAGTGTTGATTTTTCCAGCAGATTTAGATTTTATTTTAGTCATAGGGCTCCATTTTCGTCGCCGCCGTTACCCGCAACGCGGCCCGCAAGTCAGCCGCTGCCCGAAAATTACGAGTATAGGAGCTTGCTCTGTCCCTTAATGGTATTTTGGTCCAGCGTCACCCGCTATCTATTATGCCGACAAAGGTATTTGCGTCTACAGGTGTGGTCATGGGCGTAGCTTTCCCCTAAATTGCTCTTTTGGTCACACATATTTCGGAAGGCGCATAGTGGAGTTTAAAAGCACCGGTAAAGCCGTAATGCCAAATTACAAATTACCCGTTACATGCATAATGTAAGGGGTAACGGAGATGTTTTAGGGATTTAGACAGGTGACCAAAATAACATGACCAAAATTTTGTGGGGGAACACGCCTTCCCCACTGCTAAATCCCCAAATAGTGTATTTAGAATGCTCGAACAAAAATGGAGCCCATAGTCTTTTGAATAAAATGTAATTTATTCATTCAATTTAGTCATTTAGTCATATTTTAGTCATCTGAAATGCTTTACTGTTAGTCTATTTTGATGCCGTCGTAATGGCTGATTTTTAGCTTGCTGAAAATAGCCGATCTACAAGCTATCATGTGCTTGTAGATCGGCTATTTTCAGCATGCAACCAGGCGTGAAATGACTTGTGTCCTTTACTTATACTGGATCTCTTGTAGTCCACTAGTCCCTTTATAACATTTTTGTCTAGTTTTTATTTGTTGACAAAATTGTCAATATATTTAGTCTTTGTTTTAGTCATCATAGCTTAGTTTTCATTTCGATTCCATTTAGTTTTCATCAAAGAGAAAAGGTAGTTGATGGACATTTTTCGTCATAGAAATCAACACTAGAGATCAATCCTTATTGACCTCCTTCTCATTTGACCCGTCTGTAGTGGACTGTTGGGATGGACCTGAAGGAGAACCCATGGTCCAACATGGATACACCTTAACGTCAAAGATTACTTTCAAGGCTGTCATAGAAACCATCAACAAATATGCCTTCATTACTAACCAGTAAGTAGTATATTCATAATGCTGTGCAAAAGTTTTGTCTAAATATCTATTGTTTTTATCTGGACTTTAACAACCAAGTGTAGTCTATAGTAATTTAACAGCTCAAACAAAAAAACATATAATACCAGAGAGGGTTGTGTAAAGATTCTTCCCTTTGATGGTATCTTAGGTTAGGTATACGGTAGTTCTATTTGATGCAGAAACACAACATAATTGCCTTGATGCGAGTGTCAACGAGCACCAGCTGGACAGTGACACACAACAACACTTCAGCTGTGAACTGAAGTGACTGGAGTCACTTATGTTATGACTCACTTTTATGTGTTGTTTATGTTTTGTCAGCCAAGTTGGGCTCTGTTGAAGAGACGTGTTAATTCTTGGCTGTAATTAGTACCCATTACTGGGCCATCTGCTTTGTAGCAGTTAGTATGCCGCCTGAGGAGCCAGTGTCTGTCGGCTTTAACAGCACCAAAACAAAGTAGTGGAGAATGGTGCAACGTTGCCTGCCGCCACAGGCTGACACACTAGCAGTATTCATGCAGTACATAATATGTCAGTTTCCTTCTTTTTTTTTTTTTTACATATGCATAATATATACGCAAAATGCACGCGTGTACAGGAAATGATTCCATTGTCCTGTGTAGTACTAGTAGTTAAAGCAAAACCACCGTAAAACCGGTGTTTTGTTGTGTGCAACTGACCGGCTCGCTTGGATCTCTCTCTCTCTCTCTCTCTCTCTCTCTCTCTCTCTCTCTCTCTCTCACTATCACTCAATCTGACAATACCATTTCTCCTCCTGTCTCCATTTCCAACCTGCCTTTCAGCTGACATGAATTTTATCAGCACTGCCACCTGTAATAATAATGAATGGCAGCCAGTCTGTATTGAATTGTTGTTACCCTCACACGACACACAGACAAATTAAACAGCTCATTTAGTTTCAATATTCCATACAGGACGACAACCCGGGAGCTTTTCTTGTGTCGATCTGAAAATGGGCGACAGTGTGTGTTTGTCTGATTATCCCTGTTGTGTACCAAAGGGATTATGTTTGCTTATTATGTTGTATCTTATCCTCTGTGTGTGTTATTGGTGTCTGTGTGCCTTTATTCTGGTGAGAGGGAACACTGACCTGCAGTACATGTATGTTAGGATTAGGAGACTAAAGGGCTTGGTATACTTGGTTGTGTGTTGGTGAAATTGCTGGAGAATAAGATCAAATAGTGGATGAAGTTCACTGAGCTTGTATATCTGCTCTTTTCAGTGTACAACGCCAGCAAGCAACTAAGTATAAATCTGGCTTAACGCTCATCAATGTGAGAGGAGGCATGAAAATGAGTCAATGCCTAATCTCAGGTTTGAAGGAAATACGCTCTGCAGCAGTTTTCCAGCCTGTGCGGTGATGAAACAGGATTTCTACCACTGTCAAGATATCCATCACATTTTCAGTCCATGAATGTCATCCCTCTACTCTCTCTCCATGCATCCATGCTCTCTGCATTTCCTGTCTCCATCTCTCCACTATATGTGGCCCCGTTTTTCCTACCCAGTTTCGCACCAGTGAGGGGTGGGATTAGTTACAGTTAGATGAGTCGTGAAAACTCCTGCAATTTGATTAGACCAGAGAACATTTTTATGATTTTATCCAGAATGAAAACATTCTCTGATGTAAATGAGTTCTAATGTTTTAGTTATTTCAAATATGCTACTGGCTGTATTCTTCTTGGAAAAATATAAAAGGAAAGGCTATATTATATAATAGGTTTTAACCTCATCAGATAATCCCCACATAGCGTAAATTTACGAGAAATTCAAAGCTTCAACACCAAAGTAGTAGTAGTTGTGAATTAGCAAACTGGACATTTGGACTGAATGTTTCCTTTATCCTCGTGTTGGGCTTCTGTTTTCGCAGAAAAGTTTTTATTTGGGTTGTTTCATAAGCGCAGCTCCGTTCCGCTTCACGTTCCACACAGCCTTCTGCCTTGACTTCTGTGTGTGCGGACTGCTGTGGGATAGCCCCTCCCACCCCTCACTGGTACGAAACTGGGTAGGAAAAACGGGGTCGCCTATTGCTGTCAATTAAATACTCGCACTAAAAGTGTGTGTAACTTTGGCAAAAATGTGTTTTCTTCAGGTATCCAGTGATCCTCTCTATAGAGAACCACTGTACTGTCCTGCAGCAGAAGAAGATAGCTCAATATCTCCGAGAGATCCTGGGAGATAAACTGGACCTGAATGACGTACTAAACAGAGACTCCAAAACATTACCCAGCCCTCACAGCCTGCAGGGCAAGATACTCATAAAGGTAAGAGGAGCTAATTTTTGTTTGTGTGCCTGACATAAGCTACACTTTGGACACGTGCAACCAATGGATTTGGGACATAAAATGTCATGAAATTAAACTTTTATTTTGAATATACATATATATATATAGAGAGATATTTCGTCTCTTCCAATATTGATCCAAAATCGAGGTTAGCTTTTTTATAAATGCCACAAAACATGATAGAAACATCTGCATTCCTTGTTATTTCTCTACTCATTGTATTCAGGTTTTCTCTTTAATTTGTCACCCGTCTATATGGATGCATTCAAGGGAAATCCCCTTGTGTGTCTTCATGTTTTGAGTACATGGAATACAATTAGTTGTTAAGATGATATTGTTTTGGTATGACTGTGAAACATTGCATTTATAGGCACATAATATGGCAGTAAGGGCTGATCATACCGGCCGGTAAGCACCATCGGCCGGTCCGTTATTACGTCGGCCGGTCCGTTTTTACGTCGGCCGGTCTGTGTTTACGTTGAATACTCTGGTTTGCATGTCTCGAGGGCTCTCAAAATTGTTTAAAATATTATGTTTGTGCTGTCTATTTGTTTGTGATGATGAGAACACAGGTTGGAAGAATGTAATCTTTGGCAACGAATGGAGAGAATTAAGGAAGAATTGCACAGGCTGAATCAAACTAGGCCATTGTATAAGTTATGGAGGTGGTGTGTTAAAATTGCTGCAATGACAGGCAGACACCGCTGGGATTTTGTGCAGGACACACATGGAGTTATTCATATACACAAGCTAGATAAGCAGACCAGGGTTTGCATGGGGAGACTCTGCACACATCATTATCCACCAGCACAGGCAGAAGTCTATTCATGGAGGGAGAGAGAGAGAGAGAGAGATAGAGACAGAGGGGGGGGGGGGGGGGGGGGAGAGAGAGGTTTGAGGTAGATGGGGGGGGAGGCATTGCATTGGTGCACAGGTAGCACAACATGCAGACTTATTGGATTCCTTTATATGATGGCGGCCAGATAAAATCTCCCCATCTCCCATGTCTGCATGTCTGTGCTGTGATGGAAGGCAACATTGTTCCTCCAGAGGAGTGCATTCACTGCCCCCTCCTCAGTCAAGTCCCTCAAGGTGAAAGAGCATCATTGATTTCCTATTTAAGAAATACCTTTAGGCTCTCCTCAAGCTGCTGCTCTTATTATCTCCTTTTCGCCTCCTCTCCTGAGCATGGAAGCTTTTATCCTTGCTCGCTGCGTGAGACAAATGAGCCTTGGGTGTGGGGTGAGGGCCTGGGATTGTGGGATATCGATGGGGAGAGGTAGAAGGCAGGGTGCATTCAGTGGGCAGGAGTTGGAGTGGAGCTACAGCTGTGATGTGGGTCGTCTTCATCTGGACTGGAGCTCAGGGCTCCCAGAGTGAGGATCAGTCAGAGAACCCTCCCCTCCCACGCACACGTCTTCCCAGTGGCTTTGCTAATGGGCTCCCACTTTTCTGAAAGAGCTGCTTAGAGAGTCACTCTGGGAATCTATACGACTGGAGTGTTGAATGTGTGAGTGTGTGTGTGTGTGTGTGTGTGTGTGTGTGTGTGTGTGTCATAAGTGGCTTTAACTCATGCTTGTAAACCTGGGAAAAGAGACACACAGTGAACTTGAAAGGAGATAACTAGTGTATGTGAGACAGTGAGAGAGAGAGAGAGAGAGAGAGAGAGAGAGAGAGGGAGGGAGAGAGAGAGAACAATAAATTGTGTAAATTGGGATTCACTCCCCACAGTCCCCGGGGTTTTGCTCGCTGTGTGAACGGTTCAAAGAAGCGAGTTGTGTGTCATTTCAGCAGTCAAGGATGCAATCGACGAGCATCTCGAGATATCTGGCAGGTTTCATATCTAGAGCTGTTGACGACTGCCAGTCAATAATGATATGAAATGTGTTGTGACCAGCATACAGAGCAGCTTTCTTGGTTCATTGTGTTGTGTAAATGAGATTTACACGTAAATGAGACTATTTAATCAGACTGTCACAGGCAGAAACGTAGATAGATGGATTGATATATGAAGCTTTTTTGATCCACGTGGGGATATTATGGTGTTAAATCTGATGATATTATTGTAGACAGCGTTAAGTTGCTAGTTGCTATAGTTGGAATCAGCACCACCACAAAACATGTACGTTCTCTTCTGACACTGCGCTCCTGCACTGTTGCAGGGTTTGTATGGGTTGCAGGTTCAGTGAGAGCATATAATTTCTTTGTCGCCTACTCTAGTAGCCTGCATTAATATTCATAATTTCATAATGATAAACCAAGATAAACCATTTATCTGAGGTGGGGTTGGCGAAAGGGCCTTTTTGTGTGGAGTTTGCATGTTCTCCCTGTGTCCCCTAGGCTAGGTACCCTCACAAAAAAACATGCAGTAATCCAGGCTGTTCTCTAAACTACCTTCCCCTGGTCGGAATAACGTGTTCCTTCTACACGCTACGTCTGGCCAGGGAAACTCTCCCTTGGCTTTAGGTGAAAAGAAGCAGCTTGGACTCCTCATGCATACAAGGTCGCATGAGGTCTCCCTGAACGAAAAGAGCTGTAATTATATTATACAAATAGCAGTATTATATTTGCAAACAAAATACCTCCCATTCTGCTGTGCCTATGGTAATGTAGGCAATATTTTATTCGTTTTATGACATTTTAAATATTTTACATTAATATAGTTATCACACTGGTTGGAATCAATCTATGCAGGGATCCCATGTTGCGAATGGAATCATGTAATTTCAATTATACAACAGGTCATTTCAAGGAAGCAATCTGATTGGTTGAAACAGCTAATAGCCGTTCCTTAAACCAGTGCAAAGGAACACCTAATCAAAACAAAGATTTCAGCTGTGTTTTTCTCCCAGAGCGCAGCAGACTTAGTGGCTATAGGCTAGCTAGTTTCTTGGGACATTTGTGGTCGTAGTGACTACATCACATCTGTCATTATAAAAACATATCATTTTTCTGCGATTATCTTAGTTTTAAGGGTAACTGTTGTATAATTGCAATATTACACTGGAGGGTGTTCTTTATCGTCATTAAAGTCATTTTTTTTTAACTTTTTACAGGATTCCTCATCATATAGGGGCTTTTATAGAAATTGCTCTCAGGAACAACTGAAATTATTTGGTCATATTTGTGATGTCATCAATGTCACCCTACGTTGTATAATTCCTCCCTCTCTTCAGTCTTCAGTTTCAAATTTGCATTTCCACTTTGTCCGCCATTGTTGATTTTCCAAGCTGGCATGGAATGGAAACAAGCCTGTGTTTATCTAGCATCAGTATTATAATGACTCAAATATTAAATAAGTTGCATATCAGCACCCCCACCACCTACTTGGTACTTTGTGGTACTGCAGCTAAAACAGCTTCAGAAGCAAAAAATTAATGCCATGGACTGGTTATATCAGAGTGGTGATTGAGGCTCACACCATTAGAAATAAGTTTGAGGGACATAGACAATATGATATGAAATATTAAAAACTGTTTTAAAATGCATGTTATAGCTTTTTTAATGCACTTCTGCAATAGTTGCGGGCGGGAGTTCCTACGGCACTGCAGGCGTGCATTAATGACAATAAAGAACACCCTCTCGTGTAATATCGCTTAAATTATGCATGTTTCCGTGACCAAGCAGACGTTGGAGAATTGGAGATGCAGAAATTGAACAGAAATAGTTTGATCACCAAGGGAAATTACAATTGCTCTTGCTCGTAATACAAATAACACCAAGAAAATAAAAATAAAATATATATATTGCACATCTGTCTATTGTGTCCTGTTGAATATCTTGCAGTGTGTGATATCCCCTGTCACGGTGTCACCGATATGTCATAATAGTCGGGAAACCACAATGACTTGACAGCTGATTTAGGGAGTGAACTGCGGAGCGATCTTGGCTTTCTGACAAATTTGAAAATCGTGCCGTGTCTAGGGGGCATACAGTGTGTGTGTGTGTGTGTGTGTGTGTGTGTGTGTGTGTGTGTGTTGTTAGTCTGTGTGCCTTTATTTTGAGTTGTATGCAGTCATGACAGTTTGACACACATGTCAGTGTGCATATGTTTAAGATATGGGAGGGAGGGGACATTGATGTGTATGTGAGAGTATAGGAGACTTTTAAGGTCAATACACGCTCCTTCTGACGTGGGAAAGGATCAGCTTCGCTCTGGTATTTCGAACTAGTTGTCTCCACCAGGCCGAAGGCATGTGGGGAGAGTATGTTTTGCACTCCGTCCGTCCGTCCGTCCGTGTGTCCGTGAACAGCTAATCTCGGCCACCGTTAACCCGGTCGATGCCATATTTTGCACACACACTCCCTGGATGCCAACCATGAACCTCTGCCCCAAACTTTCCAGAACGGCCTGTTATAGCGCCACCAGGAGGCCACTTTGTGCAAAACAAGTTTTTCGATGCCATATTTTGCACACACACTCCCTGGATGCCAACCATGAACCTCTGCCCCAAACTTTCCAGAACGGCCTGTTATAGCGCCACCAGGAGGCCGCTTTGTGCAAAACAAGTTTTTGCACAGTACACCTACAGATTTTGTCCAAACATCACGCAAATTGGTACACAGTCTCTCTAGAGCCATTCAACGAAACGGGTCTTTCAGATTTATCAGACTCCATCCTGATTGGTTAAGATTGGCTTCCAAAGTTCACAGGAGTGCTCAGTTTCAAACAAAATGCTGCAAATCATGAACACATTGCGTGATTTCTGTGAAATTGTGCACCCACATTCCCACTAGGCCGAGGACGAAATGCCACATGAACAATTTCAACTCAGCCTCAAGGTGGCGCTATAACTGGCCGAAAAGTGTTTTTACCTCTAACTGCACGGATCTGTGGATAACCTGGTGGAGACCTGTGCCCGGAAGGGCACTTTTTCTAGTTAGGAGAGTCTTTCTCCCCCTTTTTTGAAAAAAGAAAAATGCTCAACATGCTCAAAGTGTGAGGTGAATTCGATTGAGACAATGCAATTCCCTCTTTCATATCTCTCTTTAATACCCTCCCCCGTCTGTCTGTCTGTCTGTCTGTCTGTCTGTCTGTCTGTCTGTCTGTCTGTCTGTCTGTCTGTCTGTCTGTCTGTCTGTCTGTCTGTCTGTCTGTCTGTCTGTCTGTCTGTCTGTCTCTCTCTCTCTCCCCAGGGGAAACGTCTTCCTCCCTATCTGTCTGCAGATGCAGAGGAAGGGGACGTGTCAGACGACGACAGCGCTGATGAAATTGAGGATGACTTTAAACTGAAGCACAGTAATGTAAGGAGTGGACCAAGGTTATAATAGTTTTGGTTTTTTCATTATAGTTTAGTTTTAGTTAGTTTTGACTTTTTTCTTTCTAATTCAGTTAGTTTTAGTTCGTTTTTAGAGCGGGTTTGCTAGTTTTTATTTAGTTTTTATTTAGGTGAAATGCTTAGTTTTAGTTTAGTTTTAGTTTTTTTTCGTACTTTGGTTTATTTGTCAGGTAGCCTATAGGATTAAAAAAGATCAGAGTAAGTATTGTGTAATACAATCTAAAAAAATATACCATTTAAAAAAAAAATTATATACTCAGCAACAAAAGTTCAGAAATGTCACTTTGGTCCTTTATTTCTCCACTTTGATAATACCAATTGGTGTATGTTTTATATAATTGTAAAATCGTTGATCGTTGTCACCTGTACATACAACGAGGTATAGATTTTAAGGATCGGGCATTCGTGGAATGAGCAACACAGCTAAGCGGGTGGGTAGCGCCCCCAAAAATGTGTATACCAACCCTTGCTTTGAGTTGCTTAGTGGATTGGATGATTGCACTCTCCCACAGTAATAAGGAAAAAACAACACTTGGTTCTGTTGGTCGCACTTACAGCACGCCCAAGCTGATCCCACAAGTGTTCAATTGGGTTGAGGTCTGGACTCACGGCCATTCCATCCTCTCCACTCCTAAACTTTGGAGGTACTCTGTGTTCCTGTGAGCCTAGTGGTGTGCCGTGAGGATATTACAAGTGGGCCACTTACTGCCATGTTGAGTGGTCAGACGGGGGGACCGCAATCACTTTTGAGATTTTGAAGTGGGCCCGGATCCAAGAAAGGTTGAGAATGACTGGTCTAGTTGAACTGCTTCATTTGGACTGGAATACCGTCATGTTTAAGAAGCAAATACTTCCCACCACACGCAAGTAATGGATAGATAATTGCATCGTAATGGCATTGCTGTTCTAGATGCAATAGCTGCACTAATTAGGTTGTAATGTTGCTACACACATCCTTGCTACATCATGCGTGTAGTAATGTTCGTGCTAATCAATGCTTAATGGTGCAGTCAAACATTTTGTCACAGTGAATAGAAGATGACGGCATTAAAATAGTTACGTAGTTCAAAAGACAGCATAATGTCATGGCTTGTTTATTGCATCTTTTTTATAATGGCAGACATACAACTACTGTATGATCTATAGCATTGTAGATCACTGCTAAACTTCAGCATCGTTTTAGAGCTTATTATTATTAGCTGCTTATTTATTCCCCAATTTATTGAAGCCATGAAAGCCAGAATTACCCCTTTATTGTGCAATTTTATACTGGAATACAGGGCTTAATCTTCCACAACCGTTATGCTTGCTGTTAACAAAAAGCTACAGATATTTGTTTGCGCAAATTCTGGCAAGGACTTCCCGTTTGGATCCTTCATCGGACACGATGGCACTTAATGCATTTAATATCGATATAAGAATGCCTCAGGGGCACGGTGGCACAGTTGGTAGCGCTGTCGCCTCACAGCTAGAAGGTCCTGGGTTCGATTCCCACTCTGGACGCTGTGGGTGCTGGCGGCGTGTTTCCTCCTCAGCGTCTGCCCATACCCGAAGGCGGGGTTGGCGAAAGGGCTTTTCTGTGTGGAGTTTGCATGTTCTCCCCGTGTCCCCTAGGGTAGGTACCCTCACAAAAAACATGCAGTAATCCTGGTCACTAAACTGCCTCCCCCTGGCCAGCCGGGGCGCCTGATGGAGGGGAAAGGAACTGGTTGGAATAACGTGTTCCTTCCACGCGCTACGTCCAACCAGGGAAACTCCCCCCTGTCAGGTGTAAAGGAGCAACTTGGACACTCAGGCATGAAGGAAGCATGAGTTCAAGTCCGTTGCTCTCCCCTTGTCCCCCATATATGGGGACTAGGTTGGTGGAGGGTGTGTAGAGCCCAGGATCACATTAGATGATTGACACAGGGGTGAAAAATGGGTTACAAAATCGTGGGATAAAACATTTATAAAGAAAAAATAAAAATGCCTCGCTATTTTCCATTTTTGGAAGCGCTCCGGTTTCTAGGCACTGTTGCTAGGCCCTCGCCTGCACCGGAGTTGCGCACGCAACTCCCATAATAGCTTCTGTATTAGCCACGGCTTTCCATGCTCTATTCTCTGAAACTACACCGCTGTCCGTGGTGTTGATCAGGTTGGTGATGTTCGGAGGTCATTTCAGATCTTTCGGTGATCGTGGAATATGGCGTTTTCTGGAGCAAGGATGGACCTCGCCTTAGCTCACTAGCATTGGCGCTATTGGTATTAGCATCCAAGATGGCGACAAACCAGACGCGCGCCATACTCAAAATACTCAAAATACTCATCATGTGGCACCCAAGGGCCACCACTTTTGTCCACCAGGTGGCACTCATTGTGTTAAAGCAGAAGTGTTAAGCTACAGGACATAATGCCAGTGACATAATGAGATGTGAAAGAAAGGCAAAGTGATACTTTTTATGCTTAAATATTGTTTTAGGAAAGCCCCACTTTGGGAACCACTGCCATAGATAGATCTATCTATAGATTCATGCATCACTGTCTCTGTTGAAGCGAATTCATTATTTCTCTTCTCTTCTCTTCTCTTCTCTTCTCTTCTCTTCTCTTCTCTTCTCTTCTCTTCTCTTCTCTTCTCTTCTCTTCTCTTCTCTTCTCTTCTCTTCTCTTCTCTTCTCTTCTCTTCTCTTCTCTTCTCTTCTCTTCTCTTCTCTTCTCTTCTCTTCTCTTCTCTTCTCTTCTCTTCTCTTCCCAACACAGAATGGCCATCACCAGGTAGAGTCTCACATCAGAAATAAATTGGACTCCCTGCTGAAGGAGTCTCAGATCGGGGACAAGGAAGACACTGACAGCTTCTCTATCCAAGCTCTGCTACGGGCCACCCATCAGGGACTTCAGAACAACGTCCGGCAGGTACGCCCTCAAGAAGCACCTTGACTCCACTACAAACAGAAGACTTCATTCCCCATTGTGTATCCATCCAAGTGTCCGGTTTAGATGATTAGTGAAAGGTTGTAAACTGGACATTTGGCTGTGTTTCCTTTGTTCCACTGCAGACCTAAGGGTAGATCATTGGCGTGCACAGACATTTAGAGGGGCAGGTGCTCAAGTGAAAAAAGGGCACCTTGTGCAGCGCGTGAAACCGGCCGGTTGCCTTAATAGTGTGAGATTCATAGATTTTGGGGCCTAAATAATATATTAGAAACTTTTCATCAAGAATTGATCAATGTCACCATGGTCCGCATACTGGTCCACATAGAGCGTCGCAGTCCCGCCCCCTCGAGAGACCCGGAAAATAAATCCCCGTTCATTTTCCTCATAGACTTTTCAGAAAGTATTTATTTAAAGACGTTTACGCCGCGGACAAAGCCAATTCTTGTCGTGACAAATCATGACAATAAACACAATGTTTTTGGTTAGACATGGGTTAAGGTTAGGTTTAGGTGTGCTGCCCCGGGGGAGGTTAGGTTTAGGGTGAGGGTTTGAGATAGGTTGTAGTTGTAGGACTAATGACTGGTCTAACCAATGACTAGTCTAAACCAAAAACTGTCTAAACTAAGTACTGCACCCCAATGTTTTGGGCCAAACAAAGAATTTGAAAGTAGAAAAAAAAGACGCACACACACACACGCACACGCACACAGACACAGACACAACATGGACAGCCAGTGTGCATGTGCACATAGTGGCTGTCCATGATGATGAAGTTCAATGATGGCTGGAAATTCAAAACACTGAAAAACTGACCAAAAAGCAATGAGAGACTGAACATCTTGCAGTATTACTTAATATTTAATCTCCCTGCCTGCCTTTTGTGCTATTCATAGAAGCTTGAGTTTCCTGACATCCATTTTAATGCAGTAGTGTTGCTCATTGAGTGTCCCTGTTGCATTTTTATTCTAATTTACTGTTCAGCCTCTCACCCCATTCTGTCCATCAAACTATCACACACTCCGCTTCTTTTTGCCTCTCTCGTTAACCCCTGTCACTGTCCCTATTTCGGCTTGTCAATATCTCTATGTAAATATAATCTGCTCTTTTCCTCATTGCTCCCTCTATTTCCAGCTCTTCCTCTCTCTCACCTATTTGCCCCTGCAGAAAAGTTGAGATTCAGGATTTAGTGTTTCACATTTTGACCTGAGATCAGATTCTAAAAATGTCTTCCACATCCTGACAGTTTTCTGAAAAAGCTATGGCCCTCATTTATCAATCGAGTGTAAAATCTGCCACAGATTCGAGTGCAGGTTTCGTAGTACACCCACATCGCCACGGCATTTATAAAGTGATCGCAAACAGCTGATCCTTCCTTAATTTCGTTCTGACGTTAATAAATGTCACGGCTGAAATCTATCTGGCACACCCTATTAAATCTAGCCTCGCCCTCGTTTTTGCGACATGAACAACGGCAATACGTTTACTGAAACCATGGTTACATGAAAAAATAGGTTTCTCCCGTGCCTTGCTGCCCGCCTCACCCCCCTCTCTCATACACACGCACAGCACGCACACGCAACTTGCAAGCCCAACTAACTGGTGTGTTGTTAAACAAATAAAGAACGAACACCTGCATGAATTAAATAAAGTTGTAGGCCTTGCTGTCATGTCCACGCACGCACCTACATGACACATCGACATCGCATCGCCATGAATGGAATACGTTTGGGCTGGCCTATATTAATTTTACCCATTCGTGCGCAGTGCACGGCGAAGGCGTGAGACTGCGCACTGCTGTGATATTAAAGTCCTGTGGGTGAGTGTCAGTGATGCCTGCATGAGAGATAGGCTATCATGTCGTCAAGGCAGTCATAATCAACATTTATGTAGTGATTTGATCATTGATGAACGAATCATAAACATATGGATGAAGGCTTGCTTGCATGTGTGCTGGTATGTATTGGCGACGCACGCCGCGGTCCTGTCCTCAGGCTCCCGACCCCCGAAAATGATCTCGCTTTTATCTGAACTGTCAAAACCTGTCTAAGCACTTATTTAAATGGTGAATGATTAAGCCCCTTAAGCCTGCTAGTACTTACTACAAATATGCAAGCTGTATGCTTGTCATTGTCACTTGGAAATAAAGGCGTGCAGTCCATTTATGCCTTTTCTTTTAATAATATCATAATCACATATGCCGCATCACCGCATGCGCTCCAAAATCATCTCACAAGTGTGCTCGTATTACAAGGCCAGTAAAGCACTGTTTGATTAAGCACAAACTAATACATTGTAAACATGTTATATTGTTTTTAATTGCGCGATTTTAATTACTTGTAAAGTTGGAAATCTCTCTTTTTTTTTTTTTTTTGCAGTTTCTTACTGCATACACATACCGTTTTATATTAACATTTTAGGAGTGAAAACATATGTTTAAATGCCTGTGACAGCCTCTCAGCTGGTCAAACAATGCTGCTCCGCTGTTCTACGACAGAAAAACAGGTGAGGACAAAACGCACGCCAAGTCCCGAGCAGACGTGGGTTTTGAACGTTGTCACGTTCAATTTCAAGCTTTGCCGGAAATGTTAAATGCCGAAAATGTCGGTAATTTCGGCGTGCGCCCATTTTTTGGCGTATGCACGGTTGATAAATGAGGGCCTATGTTTCTATGTCAGTGGTTCTTCGATTTTTCAAAAATAGCAGACCTACAAGGTCGTAGAGCGCCACTCGGTGGCGCTCTACGACACCAACAGTTTATAACCTTGTTTTAATTTTATCCAGAATTCTAAAGCGGCTCTGAAGAAATCCCACAGCAGATCCTTCCTCACGACGCTTAAACAGAAGGTGAGTACTGTGAACATGTGACCAAGGGTTGTTTCAGGGTTTTTCATTTGTACGCACGCACGCACGCACGCATGCACGCACACACACACACACACACACACACACACACACACACACACACATACACATACAGTACACAATCACACACACAAATTTGATGTCACCACTCACCAGATGCATTTGTAGGTCAAATCTCTGATTGCCTGGCAACGCGAGACTACTGGTAAATAGGAAGTAAATTAATTGAATTAAATGTTTATTTGTGGGGAATAATACCAACTTTAGTGGGGGAACACCCCTTCCCCACTGTTAAATCTCAAAACAGTGTATTTAGAAAGATCAGACGAAAATGGAGCCCTTTATCCGCTCATTGAAATAGGGTCAAATAGGGTCAGTTATCAACATGTTGCGCTTGTTTGTTTGTTCTCCTCACATCCCCTCGTGCCCAAGGCAGATTATTATTCCTCTTTCATCACATGACGATGACCTTTCTTTTGCATCACATTCCCTCGACCTGTGTTCCATTCTTTCTACCCCCACATTCTTTCACGCTTCCCTCTTTCTATTTTGTATCCTTGTATCGTGTGTGTGTGTGTGTGTGTGTGTGTGTGTGTGTGTGTGTGTGTGTGTGTGTGTGTGTGTGTGCGTGCGTGCGTGCGTGCGTGCGTGCGTGCGTGCGTGCGTGCGTGCGTGCGTGCGTGCGCGTGCGTGCGTGCAACCTTTTGACAAGCAACCCAAGGCCTGTAATTACTGTGACCACAGTCTCATCCTCCCCTCAACTCCATTTAAGCTTTAATGGAGATGCTGCTACTCCTGTCAAAGAAACAAATGGTGCACCAGTACACACACATATTGCCAAGCCCACACTATCTGCACTAAACATGCACGCACACGCACACAAGCAATGATGTTCTCAATGAAGGATACACACTGTTCTTTTAAGGACGTGGTGCATGTTGGTATGTGGGAAGAATCATTCATGTGTATGTAATGGATGTAGAGCCTGTGTGGGCAGGATTTGTGTACATTTGTCACTATTAATGTTAATGTAGGATTCATTCATGTCTACGTTTTTTTTAATGGTATTGTATGAATTATGAATGAATATTAATTAATATTACAATATAGGTAGGTATGTATTGACTTTTTTTTAATCAAGTATATTGAGTATTTGATTACATCTTTTTCCCCCTTTGCTCCCCTCTGCAGAAGCTCTCCAAGTCCAGGCTAGCATGCCATACATCGGAGCAGGAGGACGAAGATTTTGAGGAAACCTCTGTCCATGAGTCTGGAAGCCAGGTGTTCAGCAGGTGGGTTTTCAGTCTAATTGATCCAAACACAGGCCCCTGGGCTGACACTGTCATTGGCTGGGTTTCCCAAAGCGACTTCAGCTCATGCATAGCTTACACAGCTGCGTAAGAGCCACCTAAGGTACTGCATGGAGCAAACCCGTTCCCCAAAAGCCCTTTGAGACAGCAGCACAACATGATCCGACCATCTTATGAAAATATTAAGCATACAGTATGCCTTGAGAATTTAACTAAAGTCTGATAGATGATGCTGAGCTAAACATGTTCGTTTAATTTTGAACTTTCTATATTTAAAGGTTATGATGAGATTCCCCACACACAGTGACAGTAAACAGCAGCTGTTGAAGTCAAGTCCTCTCTTCACAGTATCTTGTCTTTACCACTTAATCCATGACTGTACCCTGAATAGCATAAATACAAGCTCACAACACATACCGTAAATTGACTGTTTTTGCTATTTTTTGATTGATTGAATAGTTTATTATTTTGTTAGTGTGTGTGTGTGTGTGTGTGTGTGTGTGTGTGTGTGTGTGTGTGTGTGTGTGTGTGTGTGTGTGCGTGCGTGCGTGCGTGCGTGCGTGCGTGCGTGCGTGCGTGCGTGCGTGCGTGCGTGCGTGCGCGTCCTTCCTTCCTCTCACTTTGTTCTCGTAGGCAAACTTTAGTGTTCCATATTTATATATGCATGTTCACAGGAACTGTCACGATGCAAATTTCTGCATGGCTGCTCTTGTATTTCTATATTGACTGTACTTGTGTATGTACTGTAGCCTATGTGTTAGAAGTAGATGTGATGCGTGCGTGCGTGCGTGTGCAGCATCCATTCTGCTCCATATTAAGATGTTTCCCTTTGATGCTCTTTCCTGCTATTTCTAAGCTGCCGCCTGCCATGTTGATGAACAACTCCCCCTTGTGTGTGCGTGTGCATGTGCGCGTGTGTGCGAGTGTGTACAGTAGATGGGTGTAAATATGTGCTAATACCTTTGATGCTTTTTCCTGCTATTTCTAAGCTGCCACATTGATGGACATCTCCCCCCTGTGTGTGTGTGTGGTGTGTGGTGTGTGTGTGTGTGTGTGCGTGTGCGTGCGAGTGTGTAGATGGGTGTAAATGTGTGCTAAATGAATACCTCTTCTACAGTATACCGTATGTAATTGTAATGTACTGTACAGAGTGCACACAAACAATTTGTACAGTTTCTTTATGTGACTGTACAAATGTAACCACATGAACACTGAGAATTACAGTACATTCGTACTGTCTGTTTCTTACCTGTAACTTTAGTAAAACTATACCTAAACCTAACCTTATTCCTAACCTTAACCTCATTAAAACTATGTTTAACTCTTAACGCTATAACCCTGTGCTGTCTTTATTCATTCTGCTAGGGGTGGACGGAGGAGGAGGACAATGAAGCTGAGTAGAGATCTGTCAGAGCTGGTGGTATTCACCAACTCTGTGGCCTCACATGAGTGTCTAAATGAAGGTATGAAACAAGCACATACTGTACACATACTGTCACAAACCCACACACACAGCCACACAATTAGGTTTGAAAACAAAAACACCCACCCATCCCTCCCTGGACCTGAACGATGTCATGAAAAGCATAGGCCTACCTGTGCAAAGCTCTTACCACTGTGTAAAGACACCATGCTAGACCGTGTTAGACCATAATATGGTCTAAATATAGAAAGTTCGAAATTAAACGAACATGTTTAGCTCAGCATCATCTATCAGACTTTAGTTAAGTTCTCAAGGCATATGCTTAATATTTTTTATCTAAACTATATCTAAAAAGGTTAGTGTCCATTGGCACTAACCTTGGCGGTTTCCACCGCGTAGCAACCATCTTCTTAGCAGGTGTTAGGCCAGCAAATAAGATGCGATTGTGAATGCTGTTTAGTTGTAGCAGTGGGACACGTAATTTAAAATAAATAAAGATGGAGAACGTGTAATGTTAATGTAAAAGTTAATGTAAAAGTAAAAATGTGGGAACATGAAATGACCAATCCTGCCTACCGATCATGTCATTGGCAGGCAGGTTTCTGAACAGCCTTCCTCTGACACACAGTGAGTGAGTAGATAGAAGTTATTTTAATGAGCTTTAGTGAGGACCAATTAGTGTACATGAAGATAGGTGCCCTATTTTATATGTTGTCGTGTGGTCGCACAAGAATAGTGAAAATAGCCGACCTACAAGCTCTAATTTGATAAATGTGTGATTATTTGTTCATATTCAATTCAATCGATTAGTTGGAATAAGTATGTCATCATCCCTACCCTAAACGTGCTGTCCTCCATTCACTGTGGATCTGTCTGCCATGCCATGGTTTCATACAGGTGCTCCATGTGACGTCTTGTCATTCAGCGAGACCAGAGCTCAGTCAATGGTCCATCACAGGTCTGAAGAGTTCCTGGCGTTCAATCAGAGACGGCTGTCACGGATCTACCCGTCAGGCTATCGCATTGACTCGTCCAACTTCAACCCCCAGTTCTACTGGAACGTGGGCTCCCAACTGGGTGAGACGGCTGTCTGTCATTCTAAGACTCGAACCCGATTCCCGACACATAGACCTCATCTGTCGCTGACCTTTGTCATGTTTTTTATTCGATGACAGGAAGATAGAAAAGAAAAATGAAGATATGTGCAGTTGTGCACATTATAACATCACACGGTGTGCCATTGTCTTTGTAAAAAGTTTAAATGATGCAAAGAAAGTTCCACCGCACCAGCTTAAGGCAGGTCCGGTGTGCCATTTGAACGCATTTAGTGTAAGACTTGTAGTGCCGCCCATGCTCAGATTCCCTCTAGGCCGCCGCACACAGAAGCCTGTGAACATAGACATTCCGTGCATAGATGTGCCACGAAATGGTAGGCCTCAGACCTGGTATGGTAGGCCTCAGGTCTACCATTCTGAAATTTAATTTAATAATATTTGGACTGCTGGACACCTGACAGTACTCTTTAAAAAATTATATATATATATATATATATATATATATATATATATATATATATACCGGTGTGTGTATATATATATATATATATATTATACATACTGTCAGCTGTCCAGAGCCTACTGTCAGCTGTCCAGCAGTCCAAATATTATTTAATTTAATTTAATTAAAATGTATTTCAATACAATTCAGCTGAGTTCAATTCAAAGGTTAATAAGATCATATATATCCTCATATTGCTGAGACTCAAAGCCATAAAGAAGTAGGAACTAATACAAGTTGCAATGAATAACTAGTTGAGGCAATATGCTGTAAACCAATTCCTTTCTCTAATAAATCATCCTGAATTGGACCGTCTCGGTAACAGCTGTTCTTGATCAAACTTTTGTTTCCTGTTCTCTCTCTCACACAATCATCTCTTCATCATTATTTATATTTGGTCTCTGCTTTCAGGGCTCACAGTAAATCTCAACCACTTAAGCCCTATTTTAGACATTGTCATGCAAAAATAGAAGATCTATCTTAACACGTGAAAAATCAACTATTTAATATAAATTACATTCATTCTTTTTCCCTGGATTTCTTTTTAACTTTAGCCTGTCGTGAGTGACATGCCCAAGATAGTAATGCCTGGTTGTCGTTGAAAGTGTTTAATTTATACTACATCACACGACGGCATCATTTGCCAAAGAGAACAGATTTTCAACTTCTTAAACCCTTCGTTCACTGGAGTCCCCCAGGGCTCTGTACTTGTAGGTAAGGAAGGCTTTAGTGAAATCTTTATACTGTAACGATGAATATAAAGCCCAATTCTCTATATAAGACATGAATCATGCTGTTCTGTGATGTATTTACTTTAGACTGTATTATGATAAAGTGACTAATAGCCTAATGACATCTAGATACAATTATTATTCATTATGATTAATAATGGTTTATGTGGCCAAATAAACATCTCATGTCTTTCTTTCTTTTTCTCTATTTGTTTAGTTTCTCTAAATTACCAGACAGAGGGCAGGATGATGCAACTCAACAGAGCCAAGTTCATGGTAAACGGAGGTAGTGGCTATGTCCTCAAACCACCACCCATGTGCAAAGGTAGTGCATCATAATTTCATACCTGTGCATTGTACACATCACCACATTGTCAAACACCATCTGTCCTGCTCCAACATCTGATACTGTACCTCCTCCAGGTTCATTCAATTCATTCTCTGACGACCCGCTTCCAGCCTGCCCAAAGAAACAACTCATTATCAAGATCATTAGTGGACAGCAGCTGCCCAAACCACCAGATTCCATGCTTGGGGATCGTGGAGAGGTACATGTTTACTTAAGCAGAAGTGCACAGGCACACAGACAGATAACAGGCTCTGCTCCAGTGGTGTTTTGTTTTATTTAAAACACCATTAGTTAAGGCACTGGACCTTTAGTCCAGCACTAGCCAGGAACTGGATGTGCGCAAGCCACCTGCTTTTTAAACACAGACAGATAAGCCTTTGTATAGTACAGTCTTTAGAGTATAATTGCAGAATTCTGCTGCATTTGATGATTTTGTTGTCTTACTCTCTCATCAGATCATTGACCCCTTTGTTGAGGTGGAGATCATTGGCCTGCCTGTTGATTGCTGCAAAGAACAAACACGAGTTGTGGATGATAATGGTAAGACACGTGCACACATGAACATGAACACAAACGCACAGATGTCCGACAGGATAGCATATTATCAGTGGCTGTTGGAACGCACTCTTCAGTATACTCTAATGCCTATCGGAAGATTGTATAATATGAATGTATTTGTCTCTCTGTGTACACTTTCAACAAGAACAATAATCAATATATTTTATTATATTTATATATTTATGTTGCCGATATCGATCTCTATAGTCTACATTATAGTCTAATGTCATTCTATATTGTATATAGTTTCTAGCTATAATGGGGGAAAGAAAAACAATTACTACATTTTTATTATTAACAGTTGTATTATTATACCGATTCCCTGCGATTCAGTGTAACGTAACAACCTCACAGAGACAAATGTCTTGATTGTGCACACATACCTGGGGAATAACAATAATTGTGCTTCTGAATGTGTGCGTCCCCTATAGGTTTTAACCCAGTGTGGGAGGAGACGTTATCCTTCACACTCCACATGGCTGAGGTCGCTCTGGTGCGCTTTCTCGTCTGGGACCACGACCCCATTGGGCGAGACTTTGTTGGTCAACGGACTGTTGCCCTCAGCAGCCTTATGCCTGGTCTGTGCAGCATTTCACTTATTGTGCATTGAGTTGTATAAAGGTTTTAATGTGTATGCATAAGGGGCCCAAGGTGTTGGAGTACGCATAGTGACAAGCTCTGTCACTGTCCATTAGAATCATTGTGGATATGCTGCTGTAGACACATGCACAGGCATAGGGACTCATATGATATCCCCCAGCCATGGCACTTAACATTTATATTACTACGGTATATATTCTTGACAACATAACCATCCACAGACCACCCACAGACAGTCCATCGAAACGATGTACTGTCTGTGGGCAAGTGCAGCTTGACGTGGCCAACATTTGACCACTTGATATCTCAGTTTGATCTTGTTATTTCACTCTGTCATATTTTTTGTCTCTCTTTCTCCCCTCATCTCTGGCAACAGGTTACAGGCATGTTTACTTGGAGGGCTTGACTGAGGCTTCTATATTTGTGCATGTAACAGTGCAAGATATCTATGGAAAGGTAGGTGTAATATTATGTTTACTTCTTCTTTTTTATTCTTAAGGTTAGGACAGGGGGGTCTTCAATGATTTTCAGGCCAAGGACCCCCTAGCTAAGACAGAGATGAAGCAGGGACACCAACAAAATCTACACAATTGTGTTGCAGATTAAACTTTTTCATAGATTTCGTAGATAGCTGCATAGACTTGTTTGACAGCACTTTCATTGTGTAGCGTTGCGTTGGATTCATGTTAATGTGTATTTTCAGACAGTTACCGTAACTACTTAAATCCTCAATACTTAGAACACGTGTACTTGGTCTGCTCTTTTTTTCCCTCTACACCAAACCTCTTTGCCGAAAATAGCCGATCTACAAGCTCACAACGCCTCGCAGCGCGAAGCGGTGTGAGCTTGTAGATCTGCTATTTTCGGTTAATTTTCGGTTAACCTCAGAAAAGGGATGCTAGGGTTCAAGTGGTTAATGTAAAACAAAATAGTTTATATCACACAAATATTTGGCTGCGAAATAATCCCTATTGAAGACCCATGGGTTAGGAGATTCAGAGAGAGGTATTATACCCTCTCTGAACCTTTTTTCACAATTGAAAGTACAGTCTGAAGTTGTCAAAACAGCATCTCACGTAATATGAATTATTTATCCTGCTTTATTTAAAGGTAAACTTTTTTTTGACCCTTTGTCTTTCTAGTGGAGCCCTCTAGTCCTGAATCCCAGCTTTACAATAATGCACTTTCTAGGATCTAATAAGGTATCCTGATACTTGTAGGGTCTATAAATATGGCCTGGCATGGCACGTGAATGCATGAAACATATGTTTTGTGTTTTCCTATATCCACAGTTTCTTGCATGACATTGATTGATCTACATATGCCATACACTTTGCTTGTATATCTGCTGCTTGTTTGAACTTACTTGGAAGTTGGAAGAGCCATACATGCATCGCTATTCACAAAAATGCCTGCAATAAATCCAAATGTATTTATTGTTGTTTTCATTTGATTGTTGTTGATGCTTGTCAAACATGCATGCATAATGCCTTAATACTGATTGCTTTTGTGTGGTAATTTGGAAGTAAATGGCGCCATCTGTAGGCTAGCTAAAACATTGCATTCTTGTTGCTTGAATGAAGTAGCCTGACACTCACAATTTTCACTTCTTTCACTTCATTATTCGGCAGAACATATTTTGTTTAATCAGTGATTATGGGGCTGGAGCCAGGCTATGAACACCGAACACTCGTACAGTGCATTCATGTATAAGGGCATTAATGTACAGGCTATGTCTATTTTATCTCTATGTGGAATGTATTAGTTTTGTAGGATAATTCTTATTCCCATTCTGACATAATCTTTTCCCCTCATTTCTTCCTGCTCTCAGAGACAGCAGCTGCGTGGTTTCAGAGGGTTGTTTAACCGTTCCTCCAAGTCCTCTGTGGACAACAGCTCTGGTGCTATGCTAAGAAAGCGCTCTATCAGTGACCATCTCCTACGCCGCACAGCCAGCGCCCCAGCCAAAGGACGCAAGAAAACCAAATTGGCCCTAGCAGTGTCAGATGGGACGATCGGCACAGCCATGGAGGCTAGAGGAGAGGGAGCAGTGGAAAAGCGTTCCCTGCCCCGAGCCCCCCTTACCCAGAGGCCTGTGTCTATGCCCCTGGAAAGGCTGCTGCAAGGGCAGCTGTCTCTCTGTTCCCCCGACAAGGAGCAGCGTGATTTGGACACTGTCATTGGTGGGTAATATACACTCTGTGAATGAACTCTGAAGTTAAAGCCATGCAAATCAGATGGGAAAAGGATCTGTTTAAGTTGAAGATTCTAAGAATCTTTATCTTAAACCGATCCTTTTCCATCTGATTTTCAATTTACTTACAATTAGTATATTTATATTTAATCTTAAAGTTTGTGCATGCATTCCCCCAATGCAAACACAACAAACAAACCAACTGTGCTTGTTTCAATTTCACATTTTTTGACAATTTACAATCTAGGCATTTAGCAGATGCTCTTAATCCAGAGCAATTTACAGTAAGCAAAAACATGGTAATACATCATATAAATAAAAATAGTCATCATGAATCATACATAAGCTAAGAACCTAACAGTGGAATATCTACAGTATATAATGAAACTGCGTAATACTATAGAGTGCTATGTCTACATAAAATGCTGATCTAAGTTGCATAAATTGAGCCTTTGCATATGTCTTGTATTTGTTTTGCGCTTATACTATCATGAAATGTTCAATTGTTATAATACCTGAGCTACTTTTTCTCACCTTTCTCCAAAAAGCTTCATGTGAAGTGACAGGCTGCATACAGTGTTTTGCCTCACTTTAACTTGACTTTTCTGCCCCTTCTTCACTCTGTTGCTGCTTTTTTATAATAGAGAACTGACTAGGATATCCCAGCAGGTAATCTAAGATGCATATTGTGCAATGGTTGCCTCATTCAGAAACATACCTGTGTTGCGTCACCCAAGTTATTTTGTTGTAACGTGTTCTGAGAGTACTGCTATTGTGATTTGATCCCATTTGACCATCTCCTCCCTGCAAATGATGATCCAGTATATGGATGTGTCCTTCTGTTTCCTAAACAGCCTCATTTTTTTGTTTTACATGGTGGTACATTCCATTTGTCTGTGATATTGCTAATGGTTTGTGTTGGCTGGACTGAACGTGTCAGTTAATTGTTGGTTGGCTTGGTGTTGTACATGTCATGATATAATGCACGACTACATTTGGCAAATCTTTGTTTCTTTTTTATTTTTTTGTCGTTATAGGGACGTTTGACCGGCCTAGGTCTTCCTCTGTGGATCTCCCCATTGAATCATCAGCATGCCTTGAACCCAGAGTCTCCACCCCTTTGAAGAAATACAGCAATATAAATAAAGAGGCCGACCAATCAGATGAGACGTCGTATCTGGTTATTGGTGGAGGAGATGCAAGACGTGTCAACGACTACCCCAAAAGCCAATCACAGCAGGTGACGGTCAATGGAAACTGCAAATCACAGATCAATTCCACAGGCACACAGACACAGCCTTTCAGCGTACCTTCGGAGAACACCCACAGGGGTCTAAATAAACCAGAGACATCATCGAACAGCACAACTTTCACCAGTGCACCTTCCATGTCCTCATCTTCCTCTCCTGCCCCACGTTTTGTGGCACCTCTCTCCCCTGTCAACATGGATCACTCTGATCTGAAGAGCCCAATGTCCTTACAGGACAGCACCATCTCCAGACTAATTGATGCCGTTTCCCTGGGCAATGCAAATGATACCCATGGCTCCATCTCTGCTCTAATTGGGCAATTTGACATCACTGTTGACCAGAATGAGCATTCCACATTATCGAATGGTGGTCTGAACATTGACCACCATGTCCTCGGTGCACCTTCCCATTACTCAAGCCCAAGCCAGCCAAACTTCAAGTCTACCATCCCACTGAAGACGCTGCAAAATGTCATGTCTCCTCTCAAGACCAGCAAAACATCCAATCCTCCAGGGAGAATGGAAGGGCATGTCAGTTCTCAAAAAGCAGCACAAAAGACCAGCTATACAGACCATGAGCTCATTTCACCGCAGAAGACTCCCCGGGCTAATCAGTCCTTCCCGCCACTCTTTTCCAGCCCAGAGACCGCAGAGCAGGAGGACGTCTACACCATTTTGGACGAGGAGGTGCTCTCACCTACATCCGTGTATAGGATGAAGCAGCAGGCAATCTGTCTTCAAGCACTCTCCACAGCAGGGATTATGTCCTCAAGTAGCTCGGGGTCCTCCCCAGCAACGGTCCATCAGCGTTTGGAGACAGATTCTACTCAGGCCTGGCATAATGCTCAAACACGGAGGGGTGAGGAGGCAGAGGAGAGTGTGTATGAGGAGGTGTGTGATCCTCCAGGAATGATATCTGAACTGGAGTGGGGGACATCAAGGACATATATGGCTCCTTCTGTAGACAATGATCATTCCCACTTTTACCACAACACAGCAGAAAGTGGCTCGATGGAAGTGGAGCTAAACGTAGATGAGGATCCACTGGAGAGGATGCTGACCTCAGCACAGCATGATGGCACGTGGGGAGGACTCATGAGCCCAACCAAACGGCATGCCATTTACCAGAAGAATGGATCCACTTCTAACTGCTCACAGCAACATCCCCCTTCATCATACCATGCTATTCAACATCAGCACATATCACACGCTTCTCATGTGCAAAGTGCACCCAATCACCACCAGTCTCTGTTTCACAGACCTCCCAGCTCCAGACCCTCCCAATCCAGTGCATTTCCACAGAACAGTTACCCAACTACCCAGAACAAAGCTGTCTCCTTTGACCACAACAGAGGCCCTAATAGGTCCTACACCCAACAAAAGAGCTACAATGGCATCCATGCCCCAACCAGGTGCTACCAGGACGGACAAGGGGACAAACGAATGATGGAGGGGACAGAACGCTTCCGCAATGGCTCCTCTTCCTCTGAGTGTCTCCCCGACCGGTCGGCTTCACCTGCGAGTCTATCTAAAGAGAGACATTTGTATTCCCCTCATTCTGACTGTGATGCAGTGTACAACCAGGTGGACTACAGCTGCTTCACCCCTTCACCTTTAGCTTCTCACTGTGCTCAGACACAGAGCCAGACATACACCCAAACACAGCCACAAATCTTTTCACATACAAATAATAAGCACCAATCACAAACTCACACTGACACTCCATTGCAGACCTATTCACGCCCATACACAGCTCTTCCTCAGCCTGGTCCTGTTGCCTCCAAAGGTGCCAGCCCCTGTAAGTCCAAGTCCCTGGGAGACTTGACCTCTGACGATATATTGTGCAATTTCCAGAGCAAATATAACATAATCAGCCGCAGTTTCATCACGTCCCATAAGCAGGACCACATGAGGAAGATGGGTGGTCTGGGTCATGGTGAAAATCCACAGCCTGCTGACTCGCTTACAGAGCAGTTGCGCAAACTGGTGAGCCTGGAAGGGGATGAGGGGGACACAGACAGGCCCCTGTCCCCCCAGTTTCCCCAGGTAGCCAAAGCCCCACACCCACATAACTCGGACGTAATCCCCTCTGCTTCCAGGGATATTGATGATTCCCCTCCACTACTCACCCGCCGCCTGTCTTCCAGGAGCCAAAGCCGCGTGCGTCACATCAACAGCCGTGCCCGTGAAAGACAGCAGGAGGCTCAGAAACCCCGGGTTTCAGCAGCAGGGATCAATAGCTCCAACAACATTGGTGGGGTGGTTTTACGGAATAAACCAGGCTCTCAGAACCCGCCAGCTAACAGGCACTCTACAGGCTCTTACATAGCGGGCTACCTCGGTCACCTGGAGGACAGGGGCCTTCCCGAGGGAGCTTGCACATCATTACACTATGGATATGGGGACCACTTTGGCGATCATTACTATACAGATGATTCACTTCTGCCTGCAAACTCTTCCTGCGCTCCCTCAGAGCCCGAGGTATACTTTCTGCTGAGACTGTAGTTGTAATACCTGGTTACAACCTTAATGGATCAGTAATTAAAGACAAAATAGAAAAAAAGATTGTAGATAAGTGCAATTACTCTGTAAGACAGAAGATATGGATTTAGATGAAGAAATGTTGAAATAATTAGTTCCCACTTGGTTTCTATAATAATAGTAAAATCAATTCAATTCTTGTCTATTTCTTCCCAAAAAATGTATCCCCTGTAAAATATTACTGGGGTATAATATACTTTATGGATGGATCTGAGAGCATGTTCTTCCGCTAACAAATAATCACTATTCTTTAGTGAAGGAATCTTAACCCAATTTCCCTGTCTGGAAGTGTAGTTTCTATGTTTTGTTCAGTGTGTAACTGTACTTGGAACTTTCTTTCCTGTAAACTATTTTCAAGACTGATTGTACAAATTATTGTACTGTTTGTCCCTGTGATGTACTACCTGTTTAACCTATTGACATTTAACTGAAGCAAAAGAAGAACAAAATATGTTCTAAGCACGATGAAAAAAACGATGTTTGTATCTTTTGAATGTGTCGTATAATTAAACCGCTACTTTAAAAGATGGGTTCTATACTATAAAGATCATATTATATTAAGTCTTCCCTCTCCTTTTAGTGCTATTTCTATATTTGTTGTTTGTACAAATTCTGCACATTTTCTTTTGAATCTGAAATGTTTTTAGTTGAAAACCAATCTAACATGTTGCATGTTAATTGTGTACATGTCATTGTCAAGCATGACTATGCAACAATCTATACAGTACACGTTGCAGTTCCCTGCTACCTTTGCACAGGATGAATAGCTGTATTGGAGCAATAGAGGACATTTCACAGATTTGAAGGGATACTGTAGTAGGCTTGCTTGCACTGGGTGCAATACACTATAGGCCGCTTGTTTCCACTTGTTGCTTTCTAAAGTTTGAAACACTTTTAACATATTTTAAACATTTGGAGTGTAAAGGTTTTTATTTTTGTATTTACTTTGATACAAATGGCATGAAAGAGCTTTTGTTGACTGATTATTTAATTTTGTATTTCAGAAGACAGAGATACTCAAATGGAATTAGAACTGTACAGAAGGCAAAGGTTTAAGACGGGACAATGCTTTTTATTTTATTTTCAGTGTTAACCCCATCCTTCCCTTTGTATAGCTGCTCAAGAACTGAGCATTTTCCTACAAATGTAATGAAATATTGAAATGAATATAATTTGAACAAAACTAAACGTGTTTCTGCTTTATACCTTTTTTACTTGGATGAATTATGTATGTCTTTTGTTTCAGAATGCCACCAAGTAACTACTGTAACAACTAGAACTGCTTGCGCGTTGCACGCAAGCAGAGGGCGCAAGTATTGAACTATGAACTCTCTGTGAAATATTGGTTTCAATATTGAGTTATTAGGTTTTGCTACGTACCTACTGTACTACCTAGTCATTGGAGGTAAAAAAAGAAATGTATTTTGAAGTATGGTAAAAGCTTCTATCTTATATAAGAAATACATTCCCATCAGTTTAGAAGTGTCCAAGATCCACTTGTAGTTTCTCAAAGAAAAATAAAACATGGATATCAGATGTTAACATGTGAGTTCAATTATGATATTACAGCTTGTATATAAAAAGTATGGGGGGGAGGGTACTCCAGTAACATGTAGACTTAAGTCAAGTTTAGTCATTAGTGTATTCTAAATGTATTCTCTCCTTAAGTACCTTTAAGTACCTTAAATTTGTCCATTAAGCAAACCATCTAAATGATACATTCAGGAGTGTTGACTAAAGCCTCCACCCCAAATCTTTCAAATCTGCCTCATGGTGGCGCTTATAACAGGCCACCTCACGTTTTGGCCTATAACTCTTGAACCATACTCTTGAGTACATATAGATCCAATAGGCCATTTGTGCTAGACTAGATTCCCCACAAAACTCACATACACATACGCAACCCTGCCTGACGAGGAGCACACTTTTCTAGTTGTTATTTTTTCTAACTCAGGAAGGGGTACCTCAAAGTCTGAGGCCAGCTCCACAAGTTGGTACACTAATGGTGTCCTTCCTTGACACATTACAGGATGCACTTTGATATTGTTCAATTCATCTGTCTTCCGCACCTTCTGCTTCTGTACAGAAACAGTTTAATCTTAATCTTAATTAAACAGATTTGCTGGGTACTTGGTTGGGTCTGCTATGATACCACTCTGAAGCCATAATGGCTGCAGGCCAGGCCATCACTCTATGCCTGCACATTGGATTGGGTACTGTATACAGTATAGGGGCACCCAGCTGCAGCCTCGCAGACTGCTTATGGTCCGTGACTTGATCAAACTTTGTGCCCCATGCACATACTGGTAAACAAGAGCACGACAGTTCTTTGGTTTTGGCTCCTCGACATTGTAGCTGAAAATAATAATAATAAGGGTAATAATAATAATAAAGAACATTGATGTCAAATAGTCTAGTCCTCCATTATAATACGACATTATAAAACATAGTCTTATTTGCGACTGCAGGTCGCATTTACTATATGGAATTGTGCATTTCCCGTCAGTTTGTTGGTTGGTTGGTCACCCCAGGCAAGCCCCCATATATGGTGCCCAGGTCTCGTGACATCATGTGACGGATGGAGATGTGGAGACCCTGATGTCATAGTAAATGCGACCTGCTGTCGCAGTACAGCCCATACAGTGTATATCGAGATCCCTGATGTCATCAATAGTGGCCAGCAACTCTACATCTGACCTCAAACCCTTAGATCTCCATATATGGATATATGTCAGCCGCGCCCGGCAGCCGGCGAAAACTAGGGTTCTCAACAGGCCCACCTGTCCATTCAAACGCTAGACGGTCTGCCCCAAAGTTATTAGTGCAGCCGTGCCCGGCAGCCGGCGAAAATTGAGTTCTCCACTACCACCCTTAGATCTCCATATACTGCATGGAGCTGACATTCCATATGTTGATCTGATCTCATCAAACCCTGTACACTCAAGACATGCTCCTTACAGTATATGGCCAGTACATAATTCATTCCATGTTGATCTGACTCCCCATGCCAAAGCGCCAGCACTCGCCCAGCAGTCTGCCGTCAACGAGGCGGATGCGTGCACGCGCTTCTCGCCCTCAAGCGTCTTACTGACTGGGAGTTGTAGGCCATTGTGTAGCCTACAAGCAATAAGGGCCGGTGTTGACTGTGTGGGAAATCGTCATAAGAATGAAGATCTGTGCAGGGTAGGGCGTTCCATTCAAAGAGAAAGTTCCTCTTTGTTTGGGGTCGTGTATCATTTGTAGATGCCCAGTCTGAAAGTGCCTCACCATCACCATCCACTACTGCCTGGGTATCCCCAGTCAGGGTGGTGGCTGTTAAAGCATGGTAAAGCAACCAGTGATCACTGATCAGTTTAAAAGTGATTTCTGGCACTTCTGTACGTTGACTCATGGGAACCTAAATATAAAACATTTTTAATTTAATTTTATTTATTTATAAAAAGAAAGAAAGATTTAACCTTATAGCTTTTGGGAAATATAGCCTAAATATAGGACTATATAGCCTATAAACTGACTAGCTATCCAAAGGTTTTGTAGCAATTTGTAGCCTAACATTATTTAGGCTTTATGTATTTGGCCCCCCATTTATTCAAATGCATGTAAATATAAGTGGTGCCCGGAGTGCTCAGGTGCCCACACTCTTCTGGTTACCGGAAACGTTTTTTTGACATTTAATTGTGAAATATGTCAGCCTGAGTTTTATTTTGAATTTGCTGACCAGATGTAAAATGCTTACGTTGGTCCGACGTGACGCACATTTCGATCCTTGCCGTCACTTGACACAGGTGGTAGCCAGCTGGAAACGAACTCGCTCTCACAATGCAGGGCACTAGCTGTTGCGTCTCACTCATGAGAAGTTTAAAACGTGCTTATACTTTCAAAGAGATGTCCCGATCCTAACAACACAGGCTACTTTTGTTTCACCAAACACCTGGTAAGTAGGCATCATTTGTTTTTACAACATTATTGATGTTTTTACTTTGATGGGTTGAGCTTCGCCTTGGAGTGATGCATTTTTATCGAGTCTGACTTTTACTGTCCTATCTTTCGTTAGCTATTAAGAGTGCGTTTTCTGTATCTATCTATTATATATGGAATGAAGAGATTGTGCGTTCGTATATGCGCACCGGGAATGTGCTCAGTTTTTATGCGCTGGGCAGTCACGTCACAGAGCGGCGAGCGCTTACGAACGAGTTTTAACCAGTTAAAACATGGGCCATTGGTCCAAGGTAAATGATGAACACTTGCATGATGATGTAGGGCAGGCCTACTAAATGCTGGCCATAGCTAGCTTATAGCTTTCGCCCCCGGGGAGCGCACCGCAGTGACGCACTCACCCAGGACACCCCAACTTCTGAGTAGGGCCGGTCACTCAGCACACCTGGGCGCAGCGCACTAGATCAGCGCACTTTTTTTCGAGTGCACTACTGCACTCCACTGTGCACTGAATAAACGAAGACAAGAGGTGAATTGAATTGATATGAATTGAACATGCATAGTCCTACAACCTATCTCAAACCCTCACCCTAACCCTATAACTTCCCACGGGGCAGCACACCTAAACCTAACCTTAACCCTCTCCCAACCCTTAACGCACCCCTCACCAACCTTAATCCGGTCGTGTTTTAAAACGCACCCCTCACCAACCTTATGTCTAAACAATATGAGGCGACTATAGTCTAAACTAAGTATGCACCCTGCATTGTAAACAAGTGTAATACTTCATGGTGTCGTCCACAATTAACAGTTTTGTATTGAGTTGTGCTTGAAATGTGTACTGTAATTATCCAATCTGTTAATACATTCATCAATCAATCAATCAAACAAACACTATAGTGCCCTCAGTGCGAATTTCCGAACGCACCCCCATAGTGCACAGATAGACAGGTGCCAAAGAAGCACCTGCCCCTTTGAAAGTTTGTTTTTGTACAGTTGGTTCATTTTATTTTAGTTATGTACAGTGGTAGGCCTATATAGTATACTATGTGGCCTATGGTGACATCGATCCATTCTGGATTAAAAGCCTTTTTCCCCCCAGTTTTTCATGTGTTTATGAAGCTACAGTACTTCATTAGAGTCTAAGTTGCACATAACCACATCAAGGGGTGAGGGGTCTAATGATTGATTAGACAGTGATAGTGACATCACAATACCATCCCATCCTCTAATCCCCCCCCCCTTTATCATACACAACAACAGCTGTGGGTGCAGCTTCAGTTCTGGTGGATCACCACCCATCACCACCCACCAGCAAACCAGGCATACTTAATGAACTGGTGGGCATGTCCACATACAAACGACATTTTAACAAATATACCTTTTTGAAAAAAATCTTCCTCCTTATATAATAACAATATCTGATGATCATGTTTTAGGGTGGAGCAGAAAGTAAAGTAATTGCTCATTGTTTATTATAGGCAAATATTTGTAACGCCTGTCAGGGGTCCATTTCAAGGTTCTTTTTTATTATTTGTCTCCCGAGGAAGACATTTGTCTTAGACAAAGGGCAAGCATAGCCCTTATGCCCGCAGAGCAGCGCCAAATACATCTTTCTTGCAACATCAAAGAAAAAGAAAACAGAGTTTGGGGGAGAGGGGGGGATGCGGGGGAGGGAGGCAGAGTTGGGGTGGGGGTGTTGACAGAGAGGTACGGGGGGGGAGGGGGCATACATCACATCACATTACAATTGTCATTGTATCGTGCCCGGTGGGCAGGCAGGGCGAGTTGTAGGTCTGGGCAACAATTAAAAAAAATACTACCCACACGCAACCCTTCTGGATGGAGGGGCTGCGTGCGTGTGGGAAAAAAGTGTAAGCACAGCCGGGACAGCAGGGGGAGGGGCGTGTAGTGTAGGAGTGTGTGTGTGTGTGTGAAGTGTCATGATAAGTTCATTGTTGATGTAAGCGTATCCTGAGCAGCCCTCCCGGATTTGGATCCCATGGGGTCGCGTTGTCTCAGAGTCCAGATAGTGAGAGGAATAATTTGGTTCCATTATGTTTACAAAAACAAACACCAAACGAAAGAGAGATTGAGAAACTATTTTTCATATTTATGAAACAGAAATGCTTCATATCTGCATGCATGACTTCATCAAATATCCATAATATATATATTTTTAACATGATGGAGCAGTCATTCACATGAGTTAACTCTTCAGTACCATACGCTCTCTCCTCAGTCTCCTGTATACTCTTTCTGAATCTTCTCCTTCATGGTTGAGTGTTGAATGCCCTCTCCTTCATTTACTCCTAGTTACTTGTATGTGTCATTTTGGTCCAGCTCTTTGATGACAGTATTAGTGAGTGACGAGGACTTAGGTGTGTTTCATACTCCTATTTTAGGGCCGAATAAAAGTCGGTTCGGCTCTGTAGAGCCTACAATGTGACGTCATTTGAGGTTCGGGGGGGCTTCTGTGCTACTGAAAATTTCTGACGAGCCAAAATAATTTCGGCACTACAGCGGTAAAATAGGAGTATGAATCGGCCCTAATAGTCTCATGTACAGTAGGTAGCTCTTAAAATACATTGATAGGACACAATAACCAATATATATTCCTATTCTAGTGTAGGGTCACCAAAAACATTCCCTGCACATTCAATCGGGTTCTGACCGTCCTGGTGTAAACGTTGGAGAATCCCTGAGATCGATTGGCAAATGGTTCAGCACCACAACCAATGGACAGCGACAGGCCACGCAGAATGCACACTCTGACCTAGCACCATGCCTTTTTTTACTCAGGGATAAAGTACTCAAGACACCAAAGCACCATAGCCTACATAACTGCTGTCTTACTGTCTCAGTCTCCACAGAGGCAGGGGACGGGGGTACAAATAAGCAACACAAGCTCAGGTCATTTCAGATCGTCTTCACATTACAGGATATAATTAAATCAAATTATACATCCATATTCCCATGTTTCACTATAGCCTGGCATCGCCAGACTGATCACGTGGGATCACTCACGCGAGTGATCCCACGTGATCAGTGTGGTGATGCCAGGCTAATGTTTCATTATAGTGTTAAAGAGCTTTTTTTTCATCATAATTACTCTGCTGTCTGCAGACTTATTTACTGTATGTTTTTTTTGGCTGAGTATAAGACGTGGGTCACATGTGTGAATTATCCATTTGCAGGGTTGCATGCTTCGATGCCAATTCAGTGCATTACTAGGGAGACTTTGGCCAAAGAGACACAGAGCTGTCCCTGGAGAATGGACGTGGGAACAGAGCCTGGCCGGACCATAGAGAATGGACATGCTGACGCCATGAGCAGACAGCCACCCTCCCCCTCTGGCTCTAGCCTAAAGGTACAGCAATAAAGGCTTATATATTGTCGCCGTCTATTGGAAATGACCCAATTTCTTTTACTTTTTATTATATATATAAAAAAATAGTGAACATAGATTATCATCAACATATTGGCCATCCTTTTCAGTTTAAAAGCACTTTATTTATAAAGCACTTAAAAAAAGTTCAACAGTTCAACAAAGTTCTTTACACAACAATAAATACAAAATGCAAGCTCAAGGGACAAGTGAAGTTCTCATTAACTGTAAAGCACATTGTTTCAAGGACAAATAGACAGCACACTAATACACACTAATACAAAATACAATATTAATACTGCATACAGGTAAATATAAATTCCACTAACCAAAATAATTCATAGTCAAGTCATCTGGACTTTACCAACCAAGTGGAGCCTAGTTATTTCCAAAAGGTCAAACAAAAATGTCTATAATACGGAAGGTCGCTTGTAAACATCTTTGGCTTTGATGCTTAGATTAGATACAGTGCAGAAAGAAACATAATTCCTTTGATGGATGTAACATTAACAAGCATCAACTAGCATCATCTGGACATAGACTCACACATCACCTCTGCAGTGCTCTGAAGTGTACATGTTTAATTTATTTCCAAAAGCCTTCAATAATGATGGAAGACATGATTCATGATTACTGTGATTATGGTAAACATGAACTCATTCACTGCCACTCGTATTTCCTTACCTTTTAACATTGACTGCCAGATTTATTTTGCCCCTTGCCAGGCTTTTTTCAAATGCTTAGCTTTTCCAAAGACGTCCATGATTTTTCTTCTTTTTTTTAAGCGTGTGTTATTATTATTATTTTTTTCTTAATGTTTTGTTGTGGTGTTCGCCTTTATTTTATATTTTTTATAGAGAGACAGACAGTAGGCTGACAGGAAATGGGGGAGAGAGATGGGGGTGTGACATGCAGTAAAGGCCTTCGGGATCGGGAGTCGAACCCGCGGCACACTGCCAGACTTGGGCTACCGGCCAAGGTGCCTGGACCGCTGAGCCACGGCACATGCCAGCGGTGTGTTATTTTTTAATGATTGCTGAGCTCAATAGCAGGGGATAAAGACCCTCCGCTATCACAGGGTTTATTTCTCAACAATGACAGGCTTGCTGTCAGTTATTCCTTGCATGTCAGCCTTTCTCTGCTCTGTGCCCTCACTTTCCTGTCAATTCAATTCAATTCAAAGGGCTTTATTGGCATGAGAAAACATACGTTTACATTGCCAAAGAAAAAAAGGGTAATAATACACTCAAAACAAAATGTACCGTATGTACAATTGAAAGTCAGAATCTTCAATACCGGTAAATCAATTTCTATGTACCGAGATCACTCGATGCAGAATACATACAATGGTTAGTACTAGTAGTCTTTAGGGTGGTTGTGTTCCATTTCATATCCTTCTCCTATCACAGCAGCTCAGCTCACACATCTTGCTGCTGTGCTGTGTTTGTACATCGTTGTACTTCGCCCAGCAGATATGGGAGTTTTTTGGTATTTGTCATGTTTTCAACCTCTGCTCTGCCCCCCAAAAATATGCCAAAATGGCAAATGGTTGGTATGGTATTACTATTCAACCTTTGCTTTGAGTTACTTAGTGGACTGGATGATTACACACTAAGGAAAAAACAACACATATTGGCCATTTTTACACTTTATGATCCTGGCTCTGTGGGGGTGAGCGTTAGGTCCTAGATTCTGAAGATATGGGATCGCAGCTGGCTCCAGAATCTCATCCAAATATCTCACTGCATTGATATTTCCTTCAATGATGAGAAGTTCTGTCTTGCCTATGAGAGAGATACTGTCCCATAACATACCAAGCTCTTGTGGCTGCGTCTGGATCTTCCAGAGTACAGCATGTCGCGGGTTAGAGTCCCGATCCTGACGACTTTTGCTGTGTGTCACCCCCCCATCTCTCCCCATTTCCTGTCTGATTACTGTTCATCTATCAATAAAAGCAAAAAATAATATATACTGTGTGAGAGTGCACTCCAATCCACTAAGCAACTCAAAGCAAGGGTGAATTTGGAGGCGTTACCCACGCCTTCAGCTGTGTTGCTCATTCCACGAACGCCTGATCCTTACAAGCTATACCTCATTGTAAAGGTGACTAAATCAACGATTAAAATGATATAAAATACAATACCAATTGGTATTATTAAAGTGGTGAAAGAATAGACCGAACTTTGTGTGCTGAGTTTGTTAACATGCTTCTTTGTTTTGGGTCGGTCACGCTGCTCAAGTATTCTGCCACGGTGTATTCTCTGTTTAGGGCCAGATAGAATTCTAGTTTACTCTGCTTTTGGGTTGCTTCTTTACAATGTGTCAGAGAGCTTTCCATTTGCTGTTTTATAATTTGGTTTAGTCCAGTGGGTTTTCTATCTGGTGGCTCTGTTTGTGTTTGTGCACAGAGATCCAGGACCAGCTGGTTGAGGCCCAGGGGCATCTTTCTGGGGTTTCGCTGTGGGTTAGTGCCTTGTTATGGAGTGGGTCACTTTCTTTTAGGTGGTTGTAACATGCTCTCTTTTTTATTTTGATGATTCTGCCCTGCATATTCGTTTTTTATGGTGGACCCGGAGAAAGAATTTGCATAATTCTGTGTGCAGGGTCGTACAGTCCGCTCATTTCCACGTCAGCTCGGAGCGTGACATACAGTGATCAAGGCATGCGTATATTTATTTAGAATGCTTTAGTCTTCATGCTGAATCAATTCATAGTCCCCAAACATCAAAAAAGATGTGCCCAACATTATTTTGTCAACACACATTTCCTGTTGCCTTATATGGCGTGAAATGGGCGTGGATGTTCTATTACACCAGGCGACAGCAGGCGAATCGCTTGGGAAAGCGGCGAAATGAGATACACCCGCAATACGCACAAATGAAGCCATTACGCAACCTTTGGTGAATGACACGTGGGATTGATCGTACGGATTATGCACCCTCCTTTACGCACTTCATTTACACCTGGTTGTAAATCTCCTTCCTGAATCTGGCCCTTTTCAAAGCATACAACCCATGGATATGGATTCTTGAGGTGAAGCGCCACACCTACGATCAGCTCCCACCGCGTGACTTAGTTACCCAAGCCATGCTAGTACTCGTACACTGAGTTGTTGGTGCTCAAGATCAAACCCAGAAACTTGTGGTCCAAAGGCAAGTGCTCGGACTGAGCTACCCAGTATAGTATTTATCTATTTTAATTTAGAAGCAATTGTGTGAACTTCGTAGAGGGAGTTTATTTTCAATGTGTGATAACAGCTTTTAAATGGCCTGGCTACAACAAACCACTTCCTTTGTATTGTGCATATTTAGGTGGAATGTAGAGGAAGCTTGAATGGTGGAATGAATCAAAGGGACTCCTCAGACTTCTTCCTCATACAAACACCCTGTCTTTGTTACTAGTTTGAGTGAAACTTTCCATTATACACTTATTTTCCAAAGCCTCTATAAATTATATATGATAACAGGTAGCTTTTCGTGCACATCCAAGTGGGGGGAGGTGCTGGTAGGCAAGGCATAAAATGTAGACCAGGGAAAACTTCTTTAGAAGAGGAAGGGACTGCACACTCCAGAGACACTCAGGACAAGATTATTTTAGCTTCATTGCTTTATTTGCACGATGCGTTTCGCTGTGTAGGCTTTGTCAGGTGCTTTGCATATATAAATGGGTTGGGTTGGCCAATTTTTCGGTTTTGGGAAACTGTTGATCATGATCCACTCCAATTCACACTGCACCCTGCTATACCCCCAGGTCATCTGGGACACAAGTTTGAGGTTGCTCGGTTTGAGTTATATTAGGTACCGTAATTTCCGGACTATAAGCCGCTACTTTTTTCCCATGCTTTGAACAATGCGCCCTATACAACGGTGTGGCTAATCTATGGATTTTTACAGCTAACGGCCACTAGGGGAACTTCTAAATCTATCTCTATGGCCGGCTATGGCCTCTATGCGGCTTATAGTCCAGTACACGTTTGTTTTTTCCCTAAATTTAGCTGGTGCGGCTTATATTCAGGTGCGCTTTATAGTCCGGAAATTACGGTATATCTGGGACTTAGACAGACAGACAGACGACAGACAGACATATGTACCTTTATAAATTACTAATGAATATAGAGTTACCTTAAAGGCAAATCATGTTAACATGTTAACAAAAATGAAATTTGTTATTGGGGTTCATTTTGATCTCTTAGGGATGGTTGGAGCCTGGAGGAAAGGAAGTAGGCAATGAATATCATGTAATATACGTTGTATTTTTTTATTTATTGTTCCTTGTTTCCTTCCTTTCTTCCTTCCACCTCTGAGAACATTTTCAAATGAAAAGTAACATAAAAGTTAGCGGGTCCTCAGATAAGATCTAAGACCTGTTGTCATTTTATGAGGATGAAAGTGATGCGAAACAATGGTGTTAAAGACGCTTATAATAATACAGTTTACAGTAAGTGAAACTAGAAAGACTTTCAATTGTTCTCAGGATTGTTTGGCTCCTTGATCTGCTGGGTGGGGCATGGCACAGCTAAGGCTCTGGCCTACTGATTGTTCCCTAATCCTGGGCAAAAAATTCACAATGTGATTCTCTTGCTTTTTATTTCTACCTGTAGTAAAACAAGGTTGTGCAAAAAATTCCAATTGAGCCTGAGTTTATTCCCAGCTTTTCCTGGCCACTTGTGGGTGTCCATTTTTGCAATATATTCTGTGGTACGTATTGTACGTAATTTACCCTTTGGTGAATCAGGTGTTTCACAGTCTCTAACCCCAAATTCACACCAACAGTGATAGTGGTTTTCCTCTAAATAAGTGTATATAAAGCACATGAAACATCCACATCACCTTTGTATGTATGCCTATGCGAAGTCAGTCATATGCTTTTAATTGGGTAAAACATACTGTGTGGTTTTATTTGGGGTAAAAATAAAGGCTGCATAAATATGTTATTATTTTTGAAAGGGTGCTGCAGCCTAGTCTACTTTATTCCACAGTAGACCTCCAGAAGAATCCACCGTACTAAATTAGGTCAGTAATTTATCAATGCTCAGACTGCAGTAATCATCTCATGACACAGTGATTTAAGAAACTGTCTGAAACGTCTCGGCAACTGTCTGGCCAGGCACGTGTTTGTCATCTCCTCGTCTGTCTGTTATATTATTTATCAATCACAAATTCACAACGTTCTTACGCGATGAATGAGTACGTTCATTATTGTGACCTCTCTCTCTCTCTCTCTCTCTCTCTCTCTCAATTTCTATTAGTAGTTAGTTCCGTAGGGAGCTATTCATCCCATGACAATAATTGTTTTGGGAATGCTTGTGATTATGCAAAGACATAACTAGGTCATTCATGAACGTGAACGGTCTAATTACAACAATTACGTATACATGTGTTAGAATAGTCATAGTGTCTAATGGTAACTTACTTTGGATTCAATATGAATGTGCCAGCAGAGTTCTATTGGGGTGCTGAGGGTGAGTTTGACTATTAACTGGGGTTTGGTACAGAACTGTGGATATAATCTACCAATATACGCACCTATGAGCAAATGCAATCCCACGTGACACCAAAATGTGTGCATAGCTGCGGTATGGGGTGCAGGGTGTGGAGTGAAAACCCACTGGAGCACGACACTGATGTACACTAGCAACTAGATAAAGTGCCCCTCGGGGCACAGGTCTCCACCAGGGCAGGTCAGGTTGTGGCCTCCTGGTGGCGCTATAATAGGCCAATGTGAAAAGGGTGCCATTTCCTCTTATGCCTTGGATGGCAATTTGATGATTTGAGGCATTTTGTTCCAAAAATGTGTTTTGAAAAAATCCACCTGTTGGTGGCACTATAACAGGCCAATGTGAAAAGGGTGGGATATATTCCTCAGCCTATAGTAGGAAAGTCTTTGAAAGATTTCACGTAAATTGCACGCTGCGTTCATGATTTGAGGCTTTTTGTTCAAAACGGGCCAATCCTGCAAACTTTGAAAGGCAATGTTAGCCAATTAGGATGAAATATGAAATATCGGACAGATCCGTCTTGAACGTCTGGTGTTCTGCGTAGGGCATTAACATAATAATCGAATAGTCGACTAGTCGACTAGCAAAACACTAGTCGACACTGTTAATTGACATCCGATTATTCGCTAATATTAATTTTTAATATTTTTTATGATTTTTTTTTTTTTTTTTTTTTGCTTTTCTACAGCAGACATGCAGTCATGCAGCTGTGAGCTCGGTTGTTTTGTTGGTAGTTCGCCAACTTCAGTACTAATCCATTCTTGGCTGATTGTTTTCATATCATATACAAGCCTACTGTACGTGGGTTTTGCCGTCACCCTCACTCGTGCCGTCACCCTCACTCGTGTAGGTGCGGTGGGCGGCGGTGGCACTAGCAGCATTCAAGACAGATTTTCTTTGGGAAAAGCATATGCGATATGCCTCATAGGCTCATAAGATCAATGGGGACAACTGCAGTGTGTAAATACTTTTACTATTGGTGAGTTTATTACTGTAGTTTGTTCAACAAGTTAGATTGGAGACGTGTCGTCGTCATCCGGTACAGTAAAGTATAGCAGGAGTTCCTCCTCGCTCTGCCCAATATTATCCAGTTTGGTGACAGTCAAACTACAGTAGCTCTTGCCGTGATTTCATGTTTCTTCATGCTTATCCAACAAAAGTCCAGGCGTGCCGCGTGTGGCATTATTAAAAACAAACAGCTATGCCGCACGAGCATAGTTCTAATAGTCGCAAAAGACTCGCGATAGAGTTAAGTAGTTGATCATCTGATTCATAGCCTGGCAGCCTGCTAGCTAGCAAACCTCCCCCTAGCTTGTAGCTCCTTCTAAAAACCAAAGGAACTGTTGTTGTAACTTGTTGTTGAACATTTATGGTTGTATGAAAAACATCGCAAGGTTCATTCCTTCGCCTCCTCCCCGCTTCAGTCTCCACTCCAAAACATTGTGAACAACGTAACATGCCGTAGAACGGTCTTGCGCATCAAAAATAGCAGATCTACAAGCTCACAACGCGTCCATCCGTGAGTGAGTCATTGTGGACTTGCAACTTTGACTTGAAACAGCTGAGCTAATTTCGGCCAACCAGAGCGGCATTCAGCGTAATCTAGTAAGAGTGGCGACACTCGCGTTGACTCCCACTGTAACAATGGAATGCGGAAGTGCTCATTCTATCTCAATGGGATACAGTTCCAATGTTTGGAACTATAGCCCATAGGTGTCGCCACTCTCTTAGTACTATTCCACACGGCCTGCATTGAGTGCATTCACCGGCTCTGTTTTGCTTCACTCGCTGGCTGTTTCAGAACGCGATGTTTTAATGCTTGATTGGATGGAATAAATATCATATTTTACCGCCGACTAATCGACTATAAATCGATTTTGATGGTAGTCGAGTCGACTATCAAAAATCACGTTTGGTTAATGCCCACTGCGTACACGTTGTAATACTATCAAAACATAACAATATTTGAGTGCGGCAGCTCATCAGAACATTTAGTCATGGTCCATGACACGTACAGTGCATTCCAAATAATAACAAAAAAGAGATAGAAAGAAAAGTATCGTGAAAAAGGTTGATTGACTCAATATTGAATCGTGCCATTCAAATAATACATGAAAGACCTATCGAACAAAGATGCTGCATTGGGAACTCCTTATATGGTTACGCCCTCCGTCCGGCCAGCCAATTTTAATATAGACTGCTGCAGCCATTAGTTTGGGGAAGCTATTTCGGGGGAGGAGGTGAAGCGGTGTCAGGTGCAGTCGGTGTGTGACAGATTAGGTGTAGCGATGGTCCTTTTGTATATTCAGGACCAGAGGAGGATGGAGCACCTGCAGCGCTGTGGAAATATGTTTTAGTTAGTTAAACAAGTTTGAGTTCAGAAAACCTACAGTACTGTATATAAGGTTTATGTAGCTTAAATTTAATCATTTTTGTATTATTTGGAACTCTAAATGTGTATTCACACCAGGCACAAAGGTATTTGTCCGAGCACTGGCCTATGATTACATACAAAGTCAATGCAAAGATGCAACGTAGCGCAACATTGAATCGAGCAGTGCAAACAACGCGAACCAGTTAATGCGACTGAAGCGTTTCGTTGCTTCAGAGTCTTCGCTCCAGCTGAAAGTCCCAATTGAGGCACCATTCTCTTCACTAGTCATGCTTCGACAGTCAGTCAGCATTGATGTCTTGATTAATCCAGCTCCGATCGACCAGGAACCAGAAACACGGAATAGCTGCTGGAAAGGTCTCTGCATGTACATTCTCTGTTTTGTGTCTGAAAACTTGACAAGGCCCTGGGCATTACAGCTGCCGGGAAGGGGAAAAACACACTCAGTGTCAGTGATTGGAAACGATCAATGTATTTAAGTCATGAAAGAGAACATATACTGTAGTTGCTCAATCTTTCTCATTTCACACATACAGTATACAACTGCTAGCTTCAAACTTTTTTTGATGTTGGTGCTGTTCTGTTTCCATACTTTTGTCCCAGCACGACACACAGCGACCAAAATGATGGTATTCAAGTGATTAAAAAGATATATTCCGTGTCACAGTTTAAGAACTGGTCACCCTCTGTATCAATAGTTTTGGATAAAGCTGCTACGACGTTTTACAGGAAAACGCCTTGTGTGGCCAAAAGATCCATGTTTTCATTTTAATGATAGAATTATTACCGTATATTTTTGTGTGAACTATTGCCTCTGAACAAAATGCATGTCACGGGTCTCAATGGTACTTTTGGGATTTTCACACATGCAGCTTAAACAAAATTCCTTTTTAGTCTGCACTAATCACTGTAAATCCTCTAATGTTTAACACCATTAAGAACACATGTTGAACATGATTAAATGAATAATCTTAATAAGATTTCTCACAATGACTAAAGGGTCAAGTTATCATACTGATGTTGCAGCGAGCCCACAATTACTGATGCACACTGACACACACGTATTTTGGTCATGCTTGTTTGAAAATGTAGAATCATCATCATCATCATGGCAGCTTCGTAAAACAAGGATCCGTTCTCCTCAGCCATTCACTTCTTCTCAGAAGAAAGTATGACCGAAACTCGGGAGCTGCAGACTTGACAATCAATTAGACAATCAATTAGACAAGCCAGATGGCAGATCTGTGTGTGTGTGTGTGTGTGTGTGTGTGTGTGTGTGTGTGTGCGTGCGCGCGCGCGGGCGTGCGTGCGGGCGTGTGAGAGAGAGAGTAGGGCCTGCCTGCCTGTTTCGAGGTGTCCATGAACAAGACATTTATCCCCTAACTGCTTTCCCTGTGCTTATTTGACAAGCACTCCGCTTTTAGTCTTTCATAGTAAACTAGTCCATACCTGGGAGGAGGTCCGCACCCAAACTATAATGTAGACTTTGGGACCACAACCGTCTACAACTTTGCACAGTAGAGCCAGCTCTCTCTTTGCTGCCATTATCTCTGCTGTTGTGTTTGAAGACTGTAGCACCAAAGCCAGCTCAAATAACCATCCGTCCAGGCTATGGGACTGTGTCCACATCTGCTCTTTATTTTCTACACACGTCACAACTACACTACAGCAACAGCCTTGCTGGATGTGCTACATGGCTTGCGTTTAAATCAAAGTCCTTTATAGCATTGTAGTGCTGAGCCATGCAAGCTCTCTCTGCTGCTGCTCTTTCTGCCTTTGGGTGTGTATACTGTAGCCCCAAATCTAGGTCCACCCAGCTCGGTTATAAGACCGCAACCGCAGCTACAATCCCATAGCCTGCGGAGACAGCAACCATAACAACAGAGCGCAATAGCCATTAGCCTGTGGCAACAATGCTAATAAAAATGGGCTTCACCACTGTCCATATTCCAATGATCAATGCCTGTAAAGTTCAGATTGATTGGTCAACCCACTGAGGACTGACTGAATGACTGACTGATCTCATTTTATAATAGGATAATGCATATGATTCACAATATCAGGGAATGATCGAAGCATCTCTTTCGGATAATAGTAACATTATTTGTCTTTCTTTCTTTCTTTCCCATCTCTCTCCAGATGTTTGTAGTGGCTTTGTCCTTCGCCTATTTTGCGAAGGCTCTGTCGGGAAGCTACATGAAGAGCACAATTACTCAGCTGGAGCGACGCTTCGACATCCCCAGTTACCTGATAGGGGTCATTGATGGGAGCTTCGAGATAGGTGAGTAAGCCTGCCTGTACGTCACTCCTCTTATTCTCTTCTCTCTTGTGTTAGCAACATAATGCATCATGGACTCCCATCTTCTCCGTCTTTCTGTCTTTTAGAGTGAAGTGTGAATGGGTCACAGAGGCATTCAAGGTATAAATAAGGGATTCATCAGGCTTCTGACGGAAGCTGTGTGTAATCTTGTTTCATGATGTGCCACATTGCCTATCGGGGACGTGCAAGCTGTGAGATTTATTTATTCTGTGGAGAGTAGGAGGCTAGAATATAAGAGATCATTATGCATTATCCCTTCCATATTACCGTGTTGTATAAAGTCTGTCATGTGTTTTTCTTCCCTTGCATAAAACGGATCACAGCGCTAAGTGTGTAGATTATGGGCCCTATCTCTCTCTGGAAGAGATTTCACAGTCACGCAGGAACCGCACGGGTGCATATGTTTGGTTAGACATAGGCTACCAACAGTCCTACAGTCATGAGTCCGACACCCTACCCCAAACCCTAACCTAACAGCACCCGGGAGCCACGGGTGATTTGTAACCGGCAACTCATTGTCGGGAGCCACGGGTGATTTGTAACCGGCAACTCATTGTCTGGAGCCACGGGTGATTTGTAACCGGCAGTCGGCCTGGTGACTGCAGGACTGTTGGTATGTCTAACAAACGTATGCATCCCCAACCGCTCTAACATTGGACACCCAACGTTAGTTTGATACTCAGCTTTGCTTGACTTTCAATAAAATTATATTTGATATAGAATGTTATATTATTGTCTTTGTAATCCATTCAGTATTTCATGCACAATAAATTAATGAAAATGTAAGACGTGAGACGTGACCAATTTTGCCATTTTGTTGGCCCTGAATTAGTCATGGGTGTGTTTTGGGCGTCACCCCCATTAACCCAATTAGAGTGGTGGGTGCCATTCCCTTTAAAAGTCAGCTGTGGTGGCGTTATGCGCAAAGCTATTATGGACTCGGGAGGAGGAATAGCCGTATAGAAGTGCTTTAGACTATAGGGAGTGCGGGGTCCCCTGCATGATGTGCACAAAGACCCTAGTTTTAGTTTGTTTGTTTTTGTGTGATCATTTATTTGACTAAATGTTTTTAAATAGTATATTTTAAACCAAAAATAATCTCTCACACACTTATGCCAGTGTGCCAGTAATCACCCTCCTTTAAAAGAAGGCGGTCCATTTGACTAGAACAGTCAGTGTCTGTTCTAGGATATAAATCATACATAACTTACTGCATGAGTGGAGATCCAAAGAGTTCAGTTCATGCAAAATAAAGAATATAATCCAAACTTCACGGCATAATGATCAAATACCATTTCATCTTCATGAGGGTATGTATGGTTGTGAACTTTGTGTGATAATATAGGCTATGATGAAGGCCAAACATATTTTAACATATCTTTTACTGATAACTACCGGAGGTCATCACACTCACTGGAGGAAGTGGCTAATGTAAAATAACGTCCTGTGTCTGTCAACCCAATTTCTGACCTTCCAATAGAGGCTGCTGCTCGTGGGTGGAAACAGGCTGTTTCCATAGGACCGTTGCCACAGTAACACAGAAGCAGAGCACAGAGGGACGGAGAGAGAGAGAGAGAGAGAGAGAGAGGACAGGAGAGTAGAGGAGAGTAGAGGAGGGGAGCATAGGAAAAGTGAGAAGATGGGAGTATAATAGAGCAGAGAAAAGTAGACGAAAAGATAAGATAACAGTGTGCTGGAGATGGATGAACAGTGTGCTGGAGATGGTTGCTAATCTCAGCAAAGATCATATGGTATGCAGATGAGCCTGCTAGGTCAACCGCAGCAGGTAGGCTACTGTATGTACATTGTACATCTATGCATGTGTACTGTATGCATCATCTTATGTAAACATCCCTCCATAAGCTGATGCCAGGTGGATCCCCACATGATCCTCTGGATAATGGACTTCCTCCTCAAAAGGGAGCAGTTTGTTAAGGTCAACAGTGCCTCCTCTTCTTCGGTAATGATTACATCTACCGGACCCCCCCCCAGGGGACAGTGATTTCCCCAGATCTCTTCTGGCTAACAACCTGAGGGGCTCTGACAGTGTGAGCATGGCCGTTGAAGTTTGCAGACGATACTGCTCTGGTCGACACCTCAAAGAAGCTCCACCAGTGGTGTGAGGAGCACTACTGTACCTTCAGCTGAATGTGAAGAAGACCGCATGGAGCTCCTCATAAGCCCTCGGAGGAGGGATGACCTCGACCCCATTCCGCAGCAGACATTTGGTGGGGAGGTGGTGGAGAGGTTCGGCAGCTACAAATATCTTGGGACCACTATTGAAAGTGGGTTGACCTTTAATGACAACACACAGGCCATCTTCACAAAGTGCCAGCAGCGGACCTCCTACGGAGGCTGAGATATATACCTTACCTTGTCCAATTGGACTTGCTTGCTAGTGCTCCCCGCACACACAGACAGATTAACTGGACTGAGCGGTGATAATTTACTTTCCATGGGCAATTGGACACACACATACTTACAATTATTTTACTAGTACTTTGTTGGGTGTTTTATTGTATTTGTATATTTATGTATTGTCCTGAATGTATGCATTGACCTGAGCAAAACAAATTCCCCTTGTGGATAATAAAGACATCTATTGAATCGAATCGAATCTAGGGCCCAAAATACATCGCACAGATGCATACGTATGTACTGCATATGTATGTACTGCATACGTATGTGCTGCATACAGTACGTATGTAGCCTACTGCATGTACAACATGTTGTCCTCACAACCAACAAATCACACAAAGAAAAATAACAGTCAAGTACTGAGTACATAATGAGAATGGAAAGAGGGTTCTTTTTTTCAACAATGTATTTATTTTCCTTTTTTACACACAAATGACAATACAAACATACAGAAAACAACAATGAACATTACAAGACAATTACTAATATAAAGAAAGCAAAACAACAATAACCAAAAAACAAAACAAAAAAACAACCACAGCACTACTCCTCTTCAGCTCCATCCATTAAATGTGACAAATTATTGTTCTTTACTGTATGTATCTTATAAAACGGCCCCACACCTCCTGAAACACTTCGTGTTTGTCCTTAAGAATGTATGCAATCTTTTCCAGGTAAACATATAGACAATTCCCTGAACCACTGTGTAATACTTACTCATAACACTCATCTCTCAAATAGAACAGACACCATTCCTCTTCCACGGTCCTGGATCAAAGTAAAATGAACAGTGGTCTGAGCTGAAATGACACTCGTGCTGCTCCATTGTGCTCCAATGTTCAGAAGCAACAAAGTGTTTTAAAGCACATTTATGTGTTGCTCTAAATTATGGAACCAACCCCTGTCATATTATACTTTGCACAAAATAAAAAAAAATAAAAAAGGACCAAATATAAAATCAAGTGAGTTATGTAACCAGGTGCAATTGTGCAATTGTGTTTAAAGGTATATTCAGTGATTTCACTCAAAAAACCTTAGGTTTCGTTTTTGGCTGTGGGACCCAGCCTTTCGTCCAATCAGGATAGAGAGTCAAAAACAAAACCTAAGGTTTTTTGACCCCCAGGGGTTAACTGGGGACAGGGAGGAACTCCTTATATGGCCAGCACACTCTATAGTAGGGAGGATTATCACAACAAAACAAAAAAATAAGTGATATTTGAATTAAGTGAAATCACTGAATATACCTTTAATGATGACATTATACATTCTTTTCTGCCTTTTTAGTACTACAAACACAGAGGTTTTTTTTTTAAATAATTAGCATTATTGTCTCCACCAGGCCGAAGGCATGGGGAGAGAGTATGTTTTGCACTCCGTCCGTTGTTGTTTTGTATTCCATCCTTATTGGCTAACATTGGCTTTTAAAGTTTGCAGAATTGGCCCATTTTGAACAAAAAGCCTCAAATCATGGACGCAGCGTGCAATTTATGTGAAATCTTTCACAGAATTTCCTACTAGGCTGAGGAATATATCACAAACTGTTCACATTGGCCTGTTATAGCGCCACCAACAGGTGGACTTTTGCAAACCCCATTTTGAAAAAAAAAAGCCTCAAATCATCCAATTGCCATCCAAGGCATAAGAAGAAATGGCAACCTTTTTACATTGGCCTATTATAGCGCCACCAGGAGGCCACAACCCAACCTGCCCTGGTGGAGACCTGTGCCCCGAGGGGCACTTTATCTAGTTTATATTTGTATTTAGCTTGAATTAATGCAGATGTACTAAACATTTACAGTTTTATTTGTATTTAACATTAGCTATTTAGTTTAGTGTATAATTATTATATAGGGTACTAGTGTTGTAATACATTTTACAAATAACATGTTTACTATGGTGACTAAAACAGTTACTATTATTTAGCCTATGCTAAGCACTAAAAGTCCCCCAACCTAAAGATAAACCACTATTCAAGGATGTTGGCGGGAGTGACCTTTGGATCAACGTGCAAGCTCAATTAAAAAACATGAGAGCTCCTGCAATGATCCAACTCACAATGTTCCCCTCCACGTATACGAGTCATTGTTTTCAACAATGAACTCTATCAATGAACATCTTGACCAGTGCCTCAGGATTGCCACAACAGAATACAGACTGACTTCAGTCATGGCTGTCACTTCTCTCTATGTATACTGTCTGTATGTGTTCATTTGTAAATCTTATTGTGGTATAGTTACAATAATACTAAGAAATAATATAATAATACGAAAATAAAAACACTAATCCACACTTTTGTCTCCTAGAGGCTCAAATACGGTATTTCTTTCTGGCCTTCAGAAAACACTGGCAGACAGAGTTTTAAACAGAAGGTAACTAACTAATCCATTTTCAGAGGTGCTAGTCCTTCCTATGCCCAGCTTTCCGGGTTTGTGTAAACACAAACGACTTGTGATTGGCAAGCCATTTGTGATGGCTTGTGATTGACTGATCACCCAATAGCGATGATTTGATTGGCTGAGCAAAGTACTTATTGAAGTGAAAAGTGAGGACAGAAAAGTGAAGATGCCAAAAGTGATTGGCCGGAATGACATCTGTGATGATATGATTGGCTGAGCACCCGATTGTGATGTATGATGATAAGAGCGCCCCTCACTTGACACAATTGATTTTTATCAAACATTTGCTCTTTCTCCTTCCTCTCTTCCAGGTAACCTGTTGGTAATAGCGTTTGTCAGCTATTTTGGGGCCAAGCTCCATCGGCCAAAGATCATTGCCATGGGCTGTGTGCTGATGTCAATCGGCACTTTTATTATTGCCCTACCTCACTTCATTGTTGGACGGTGAGTAGCAGGCCCTTTCTCTACTATACAGTGTTGTTTATCTTAATCCTGGACCGCATTTCACAAATTAAGGAAAAAGCCTTATTTTCAAACGGATGCTTATACATTTTTGGAGTCATGAAATGTTTGGATCACATGATGTAGGATACCATAAGGACAATTACTCACCACATAAAAGGACAATGGAAACCATATTTGATTCATAACATCTGTATAAGGACTTTCTAAGATATACTGTATGGCCCCAAAAACGTATTCCATCTGTACAATATATCAGAGTCCATTATTGATGTTGGAGTTTAGCCACCAAAATATGAATTGTAAATCTAACATTGTTATGCAGTTACGGGTTCTACCAGTTGATTCTCCCCAACTTTCCATGTACTCAAGCTGTACAGAAAATGAATCATCAAAAAGACAAAGGTCACATCCAGAAAGCATGGACATGATGTATAGCTAAGCTGACTTAATGTCACATCTGGATAACATGAACACAACATATGTTTGATGTTGCACTGCATTTCTGAAGTTCAACAACTTATTTTCTCTTACATTATGTGCTTTTCTCACCTGAAACATTCAGGGCTCTAACGTATGCCATGCCTTACCCGCAAGCATTAAACATTATCCACATTAGGAACTTCCACTATGCATAAATGTTATCTTGCGGCCACACAACCCACTATAACATTTTCAGACTATATTTGCGGTGGAGGTGTGTCTGTAGGCGTGTTGATGCGCTTTCCCTATATTTGCTATAGCATTCCTTTGCGCTTTCCCTATATTTGCTACTGTATCTTATGCATACAGGTTTAGGACTTTATACAGAACAACCATCAGTAAAATAAATCAATTGAAGCAGGAGCAATCACAGTGAAAAATATTCTGGAGCATTCCTTTGCGCTTTCCCTATATTTGCTACTGTATCTTATGCACACAGGTTTAGGACAATGGAAAGCGCCTCTTCAAACCACCCGTAATGCGAATCCATTTTATAAAATAATGCGCTCCTGATTTGAAGCTGCCTCAACGCATTATACATTCACAGCTCAGAGGTGTCGTTCTGTCTGAATTCTCCGCACGTCTCTGTGATTGTAATTTTCCTAATCAGCAGAGTGTCAATTCCTTGTGCCCATAGAGTCCTGACATCACTCGCTCATCCCCTCGATTCCCCTGGTTTACGGAAGTAATTTCTCTATGGAGAATAACATGGGGTCATCTTAATATCGTCTACTATAAGCATTGTGGTCCAAAAATAAACAAGTTGTCTCTGCGTTATTGTCAGGGAGGTGTCTCTGTATCGTTTATGACAGTCAGTCACTCATATATGATACAGTCTGTTTCTAGTGAAAATGTAACTAATTCAGTAGCAGTAACAATGTGCTCTTTTCCAAATATGAGGGAAACAGCTTCATGAAATTGAAAATTGAAAATGTGAGTCATCTGCTCTACAATAAGAGGTGCTGCTAATTTTAAGAAATACGGGTCTAAATAGTCCTCCCCAGTTGAGCTCTTTTGGTTTATGTTTAATAGTGCTTCTAGGATAACAGTGGCAGGGAGGGGCTGCAGGGAGAATTGACCAGTTGAGCTACTGTATTTGTAGGAACATGGTTGGCAGCCTCGAGTGCAGGTCCTCTGTATGTATGGGTGAATAATAGGTGACCAGAATCTACAAAGTGTGTATTAAAATATGTACATATTTCCATGGGGTCAGAGATTGAACGGTTGTTACAGATAATTTGATAATGGATAATGGATCTCTTAAAGGCAATGGCATGTGTCACGGTGATTGGTTTAATTATTGTAACGCCCAAACCACACCTATGCATAATGCAACGGGTAGCGGAGGTGTTTTAAGGATTTAGGCTGTGGCACAGGATAGCCAATTTAACGGGGGAACACCTCTTACACAATGCTAAATCCCCAAATTACGAATAGTAATGCCCCTCCTGACGCAAAATAGGGCCCTCTGTCCCAGGAGGGAAAGGTTATGCAGTATGCATAATGCATATAGAAACATCCTAGTATGTTTTTGAAGGATGAGTTAATCAGGGATATAGTAGGAGAAAAAGGGGGAGATGGAAGAGCATGGGAATATGGTAGAGGCCTCCCATCTCTCTCAACCCAACCAGCCGCCCACCCCGAGCCAATGTACGATTATTATCCTACTGAGAAATGAATTGTAAACAAATAAAAACGTCCTGTAATATAAATCAAACTTTGTTAGCAGGGAGCAGTTACCAGCCTCACACACATGTCATGCAAGGCATGTCTAACTGTTTATTCACAGTCCCTTTAACCTTTCCTGACAGATTTTGTATAGCTCACTGAATTTAACGCCTCTAAAGGAATTTGAGTCAACTAGTTCTGTTTGGTCAGATGGAAATGTGCAGAACCAGAGGCGATGTTGTGAATTATGCACAGGAAAACACTTACACAACACATACCAAGAAAATTTGTTTTAATGTGTAAGAGCAGAGCATTCCCTTCAGAGGTTATGGTTAAATCAGCTTAATTATAATATAATGTAGTGACTCATTGCATTTCAATCTACAGTGTATCACTTCTTTTATCTTTTCCATTTACCAACTTCTTTTCAGTTTTTATAAATTTCTCTTTATTGAAGGGTTCTGGCGGTCTAAAACAATAACAGGCGTAATCATCAATCTTTCAGGGAAACCTTTCTGGCCGGAAAGCTGGGCCCATAAAAGCACCAGCAGAAACAAAACATCGTCTTGGCTATTGCAACTTGAGATGAAACCCCTCTTTGCAGATGTTATTGTAATATATAAAGTCCTGCCTATTATTGTAGGCCTATATATATTATAAACATTGTCATGAAGTACCGTTCAATACAAAAAACATATAACTATAAAAGATCATGGTTCAGCAAACACCTGGATTACCATTTGTGTTTTTATATGCAGCTATGAGTTTGAAACATCAGTTCGCTCAACAGACAACTCAACCAATAAACTCTCTCCATGTCCCATGGGCTCACTGGTTGCTGTGGCCCAAGGCGACGGACTACCTGAGGTGCCAGCCTTAGGTACAGTATACGCACTCACGCACGCACGCATGCATGCACGCACGCACGCACTCACCAAATTACAGATAACTCATCCCTCTCCTCTCCTCGTCTCTACTCTACTCTACTCTACTATACTCTCATCTGCTCCAGGTTGTGAAGGAGAGTCCAACCTGTCCATGTGGATCTATGTGCTTTTGGGAAATGTCCTGCGTGGGATCGGAGAAACTCCTGTTCAGCCTCTTGGGATTTCTTATATAGATGATTTTGCTGCTGAGGAGAATGCTGCATTATATGTTGGTGAGGGGAACAAAAGTAAAACGATGATTAGAAAAACAGCTTATAACATTTTCTGGAGAACTCTCCACTCTCCTTCAAAATCATCTGAAAAGGTGCCCTTAAGCAAGGCATTGGATCCCGACAGTTAGTTAACAGTTGAGGGTCATGTTGTATGTTTATGCTGTTGAGTATTAGTGTCCTATTTTTCTGTGTGTCCTGAGCACACATCAAGAGGTTATAATTGAAGGTTATAATTCCCATATAATTAATATAGTGTGTGTGTGTGTGTGTGTGTGTGTGTGTGTGTGTGTGTGTGTGTGTGTGTGTGTGCGCGCACACGTGCGTAACGTGTGTGTACTGTATGTGTGTGTGTGCCTGTGCATGTGCGTGTCTATGTTTGTTGCTGTGGATGCCTTTATCATATCACAGGCTGCGTGCAGACGATCTCGGTCGTTGGCCCTGTGTTCGGCTATCTATTGGGTTCCATCTGTGCCAAAATCTACGTGGACATTGGATTTGTCAACATGGGTGAGTGAACATACTATGTACATGTCTGTGCATTCTGACCTCACAACAAGGACGATATAAAAAACGTCTCAGCCCAGTCTAAATTCTGTCTTTGTCACACTGTGGGAGCATTAACCCAATTTAGACTGAGGCTGAATGTTGCTATAATAGCAACAAGAACCCCAAAATGGGTTCTCGTCCTGAACGGGTTAATCTTCTTTAGTGTATCATCATCAAATGTCCAACTCAGGGTTGTGCAGTCTCTGGTCCCACTAGGAAGAGAGCCTCCTCTGAAGGTCTGTACAGGGGACAGGTGTTTGGCAGTCTGCTTTAGCTCCCATGCACTCACATGCAGCCCTGTCTGCCAGGCTCCACTCCTTCATGGGCAATTTGAAGCAGCTGACCCCCTGCAGTATGTAGGCGGTTCAGCAGGGTTCCATTCTCCTTCAAGGTTTGCTGTGACCTCATCCAATCCATCTCAGATATCAAAGACTACTGTAGAATCTACAGCCTTAGTGTGGAAATCCCATGCCAGCTGATGACACGACCAAGGGACATCATGTAGAGTGTGAAGAGTGTTGCGCCGATGACGGAACCTTTGGGGACGCCACAGGTGACACAGGCTGTGTCCAGGAATTAGCGCCCCCCAGGGAGACACGCTCGCTTCTGTCTATGTGAGGTAGGAGGTGAAGCAGTGCATACAAGCATGCTAGATAAATGAGTAAAGTTCAAAAGTATAGAAGATTATCCGCACACCAAACCATCATAAATGCTCCCACTACATCCGAAACGGCCTTGAAGGAGAAGATCTATCGCACGGCAATGGAACCTGCTAAACCAGCTACGTACTACAGGGGTCACCTGCTTCAAATTGCCCATGAAGGAGTGGAGGCTGGCAGACAGCACAGGACCTGTTCCATAACCGGGAGGGGCTTGCCCAGGTGACCACATCAGTGTGCTCACCAATAAAGTGTGTCCACAATAAACTACAACTCAGTGAACAAACATGGCAACAGCAGCAATAACGATACGCACAGAATGTTTCCGATGTGTGTTGTGTATGTTTATTGTGCAGTGCACATGTTTTAATACATTTCACTTGAACCCAGTCTGAAAATCACAGGCGGATTCTGTTAAGCCATGCCCCAGTGAGTGAGCTGCTCTTTCATTCAAATGAGAGTTTCGTACTTCATTAAGAGCGTAGCTAGATTGGAGGGCTGGCTACGTGACACTGCCCCAACAGCTATTGTCATATACCTTTCCGAATGATCCCAAATTGTGAAATACAGTGACATTATATATCAATCAGTTAGCTTGGATATACTTTATCCTACATGATGTTCATTTAAGTCCGAGTCAAAAATGGACCTACATGCAGTGATCCATTTTAACAAACAGTATTTTTGTTTACTGAGTATTGTAGCCTACTGTGTGTACTAACCTTTTTCTTTTCCCTTATTTTTTTGTTGTTGCCAGAAACCATTACCATTACCTCTGCAGATGCACGTTGGGTAGGGGCCTGGTGGCTGGGCTACCTCATAGCTGGCGTCATCACTCTGCTCTCTGCCATTCCATTCTGGTTCCTGCCCCGCTCTCTGCCTCTACCAGGAGGACATTGTGGCCCAACAACACAATGCACACCAGAGCAAACGAGCTTTATCAAGGACTCCTCTCTCCTGGATCAGATTCAGAAGTATCCGGAAGATGAGCCTACGAGCTTCATGGAGATGGTCAGAGGTATGGCGGAGTGGGGAGGTGTTAACTTAAAATAAAATACATGTTCCTTGGAGAAGCTATATGTGCCTACAATAACCCTCTAAACGAAATCCATGTCATTCCTTTGCTCCTGGACACTTCCATTTTGTACACATAAATGAAATATTTAGCAAAAAAATAAATAAAAATAAAAATAATAATAAAAATGAAAGATCAAAGATTCAAGATAATTGTATTGTTACATTGCATTATAAAAGTAGTGTATAAGAGTTTGATTATTTAGTCTAATTAATGCTTTCAGACACATGTACAGTACTGTACAGTAATAATTACAACTTTGTTGTGATTTCTTTGGTGATGTGAACTCAGTGCATCATACTGCTAGTGTATACTACTATGTAGTATGTACTAAACTAGACATAACAGCATAAAATTCTGCAGTAAACTGCACTCTTTAATAACAGTCTATACTGCATAAGCTGGATTTTAGTCATCATGATGTAGCCATGGAAGAGTATTTATGTATATGCCATTTGTTTCCCCCCACAGACTTCATTCCAACCCTGCGGACTCTGTTGGGAAACCCTGTGTACTTGATCTATCTGTGTGTGACCATCACCCAGCTGAACTCCCTCATTGGAATGGTCACCTACAAGCCCAAGTACATTGAACAGCACTTCGGACAATCTGCCTCGAAAGCCAACTTCCTGATGGGTATATTACACGTGCTACACTGTACTACATATTGTACATACTGTACTGTCTTTCTGTTCATCTCAGGTGTGATCAATATCCTGTTTTGTTCGTTATGTTCATCTCAGGTGTGATCAATATCCTGTTTTGTTCTTTCTGATCATCTCAGGTGTGATCAATATCCCAGCTGTAGCACTAGGGGTGTTTTCTGGTGGTCTGTTGATGAAGAGGTTGAAGCTGAGCATCATGGGAGCAGCCAAGTTTGCCTTTGGCACTTCCCTGATTGGTTACTTCCTGTCTCTGTTCTTCTTTGCAATGAGCTGCGAGAATGCCAAGGTAGCCGGTGTGACGATGTCATATAGGTGAGACACAGCCACAAGGTGAAAATATACTTTTTGAATAATAGTAATTACACAATTAATTGGTAATTTGAAACTTGGCTCAAGTGAACCTTGACTTGACTGAGCATAGTCATAAAAGACGACCAATACAGGGATGCAAAATTATTTGGTTCCCCAAATAATCATTGACTAATCAATGACTAATCATTGCATTTACAGTATTTGTGGAAATAACCTCCACCCTTCCCATACTCTCCTTTCTCTCTGTTTCTACTAGGATAATTAACATTTCATATGATGATCACTCAGTATTTGCTGCTTGCAACTCAGACTGTGTATGTTCGGGGAGTGACTGGGATCCAGTTTGTGGAAAGAATGGGATTACATATGTCTCTCCTTGTCTTGCTGGCTGCACAAGTTCATCAGGTTCTGGGAAAAACACAGTAAGTTGACACAGTGCCTTGTTTATTCTTTAATAGCATTAATATATAGCCATCCTAGGGCAATTGTGAACACTGAAGTTCACCTAATTCAGTTGGATCAGATTTGAGCAAGTCAAAGTCTATAGACTAATCCACGAAGGGTTGCCCATAGAGTGTCGCAGTCCCGCCCCCTTTCATGACGACACCAGGCCCAGGAAATGAATCCCAATGAATTATTCCCATAGACATTTCAAAACGTATTTATTTAAAGACCTGTTAAGCGTCGTACGAAGCCAACTCTTGTCGTGACAAATCATGACAACACACACAATATTTTGGACCAAACAAGAAGAAAAACAACAAAAAAGTGTTTTCTTCTACTTTCTAATTCTTTGTTTGGCCCGAAGAATTGTGTTTGTTGTCATGATTTGTCACGACAAGAGTTGGCTTTGTCCGTGGCAGATGAACCCTACTAATTGTATGTCTTCAAACCTGATTATTCCCCTTTTATAAGCTATACAAAAATATATGGGATGTCAACTCCATTCTTGACCTTCAGTAGTTGGTTGAAAAATGGAATGCAATTCTAGCATATTCATCCAGGATTCTTCTCTGATTTGTGTCTGCCTAATCATCATGATTAACTGTTAATTTCATGCCATGATTCTTTTCTAAATTCATGTTGTTTATTCTGGTTATGTAAAGGCCATCTGAGTCATTGTCATGTGATCTTCCAACTAATTATTTTGTCATTGTCTTACCAAAAATATAATGCAAATTTAAATTATTTTATTAGCAGTTAATTTAAGTATTTAGACAGTCATTGCATGATATATTTTTTTCTTTTCTATTTAATACAAACAGTATTGAAATAAATAACCAGTCAAAATAATATCTAAACGTATGTGTATACCGATATGTGTGTCATACATTTGTGTGTGTCTGCAAGCTGTGCCCATACATGTTTGTGTTTGCTATTGTGT
>NC_139706.1:23643674-23743674 GCF_964188405.1 Protomyctophum parallelum | reverse complement strand
TTGCTGACTGTCAAACATCATTGTCCAATGTTGTTTTACAGCAGTGGTTCTCAAACATTTTCATGTCATGGACCACTAATATTCTATATATTTATATATATATATATATATATATATATATATATATATATAATATAATATGTAATATATAATATATAATATATAATATATAATATATAATATATATATTTACTATATATATTTACTATATATACTCACCGGTATATATACAGTGTACACAAACCGTATATCTAGGTGTGCCCCGAGATTTTTAGGCTATGAAAAGTGTGCCCTGGGACAAAAAAGGTTGAGTTAAGCGGTGCCCAAAAGGTAGATCACGATCTACCAGTAACGTCAGATCAGGGGTTTTGTCGGCCAGTGCCAAAAATGCTCCCCGACAGAATAATCGGAGCAAATACCGGGCAGTGTGTATGAGCCATAACGTGTTGACTACACTACACTACACTAATAAGGACACATAATAATAACTAATAACCCATCCGTTACTACATGTGGAGTCAACTCCCGCAATTTACTTCTTCCCATAGTGCGCGGCAAAGTAACTCTGGGATGAGCGGCCGCAAAGTGGCCGCGAAATTCTAGTATATATATATATATATATATATATATATATATATAATAAGGGGCCAGTTGAATTAATTGTGGATGTGGTGGCAGGACAAGTGATGGACAAGTGATGGGTGTTTGACAGGACAAGTGTTTGTGATCTCACAGCAGGGATCCCAGCACCCATTTACTTTGGAGCAATCATAGATACCACGTGTCTGAAATGGGGCCAGAAGCGCTGTGGTGGTTTAGGAGCCTGTAGGATCTACAACACCACTGCCTACAGGTACGACCCGCATAAGTACTGTATGTGTCTGTCCATATATGAGCATATATGGTACACTGAATTCACGGATCTCCATATCTTGGCATAAAAGGGACCAGGACAAAGCAGCTCTGTGTGCGGTGGGGAAAAAAATAAACACGGCACGGGAGGGAAAATAGAGCCCATACACTTCAAAGGTTTAGCAGCAGTCATTCTCTGGTAAAGAAGACTAACAATAAGCGCCTTTGCATTTTCATAACTGGAGCCAATATTAATTCAAACTAAAACATATGTCGCTTCTATACAACTCATCAAGTGCACTTCCAAGTGCAACCTGGAGGTGTGCATACGCAAAATGCCAAAATTCAATGTCAGTTTACATCATCACCTTGCATAAACCAGGAAACGTAATACAAGGAAATTGAATGGTGGACACAAGGTTTCAGATTAAATCAATCTCATTCTTCATCTTCAGCAATAAATAGTCCATTATGACAATGCTTATCAATAACTGACCTCTTTGACCTTGACATTTGACCATCAAATTGCACCATTTATCATACTGAGTTATAGATCTAATAGGTGTTGTATGACCTTGTATTGTGACTTGATAATGATACAGACACAGTGTATTCAGTCATTGTGGACAGTTTCTTCCTGGGTGTAGGGCAGGCTCGCTGTCATGCAAGATCTCTCTCTCACTATAACCATGCTCCCTTGACCCAGTTAACAAGACACTCTCTCTCTCTCTCTCTCTCTCTCTCTCTCTCTCACTATATTCATTAGCCAATCAATTCCTGCACTGCAACCTACACACCCTCATACTGCACATAACATACGTTTTGTCAAATCGGCCTCAGGTCTAAAAGGGTTAAATAAAACATCTTTCCAGCTAAATTCTATCTGAATGAATGTCATTGTCTTTGTTTTTCAGGATAGCGTACCTAGGCTTGACTCTGAGCCTGCGGACCGTTTCATTTTTTCTTTGCATTCCGGGCTTCATTCTCCTCAGGAAACAACTGAGGAGAGAGGAGAGTAATGCTGTTGATGGAGCTCTGGCCAATGGTGGAACAGAGCTGGAAGCACTGAGGACAGACGAGAACACAGTTTCCACTTCTGACCAACAATGTACATCAGACAGTGTTGAGAGAGAGACACGACTGTGAAAGTATAGTGCTCATCTAGTTTTTTATCACACACACACACACACACACACACACACACACACATGAGAGAGAGATGTGCAGGGAATTACAGACTATGACTGTCTCCTTTCCAGAAAAATAGTTTTTTTTTAAATGAAAATGCATTATTTCCATCTCGTTATAAAACAATTATCAATATCTTTGAGTGGAAAACTGCAGCGTAAGGATACAATTCTGACCACCAGCATCATTCGGTTTTCTTCATAATTGGAGCCTTTGTTCACAAGAAAGAAGATTTTTGTGAAGAATATATTAAATGGAGTTCACCAGGCAAAGTTTAACCAACAGAACATAAAAACAAATAGTTTTATTTTATTATTTTGAGCTTTTCCCACTTTTTCTCCCAGTTAAAAGTTGTCCTGCCATTTTCCACTGCCCATCCGATCATTCTGTTGTCCCATGTCGCTGCTGCCCCCTACTGGTGATCTTAGGCAGGGTGTAGGCATGCCATACATGTGTGACATCGCTAGTATGCTTCTTTTCGAGAGTGAGGACAGAAGGCCCCCCTTTTCGAACCGGTTCAGTTCTTTTTGGTTCTTAGTCCATGAGCCAGAGCTCCAAAATAACATTAATAATTATGAATTGAGTGTGCAAAACCACACCTATATTAGATTGTTATCACCATGAAACTTCCCCCATTGATTACTTACACGAAGACAATGATTTATTGTATTACAAATTTTACATTTTTAAATATGCAAATGAGGCATTATGTACGAAAATATGCAAAATAATAGAAAATATGAAAAAGCTACTACTGTGGAAGGGTTATCATTACTTGTATTGATGCTATAAACAATTTATTTTTAAGTCTAGTTTTAACCACCAATTTTGGAGCTCTAGCTGGCTCCCATTGGGAACCAACCGGTGGAAAGGGGTCAGGAGTTAACAGAAGGATGTAACGCATGCAGAGGTACACACTATTCATCCCATTTCTCCCTACTAAACAGATGCCCTAAAACCAGCCTAGAGTCTCCATCCCCACAGGGCTTCTCTCCTGCAAATACAGCCAATTGTTTGTGTTTATACATATTATATGTGCGCCCAGCCAGGCTGATGCACCATGAAGGATTCAACCCACCAGTCTACGCAGTGGTGCAGGAACCAATAACCATTAATGTGAACATGTGTGTGCTGAGCATATTTCCCTTAGATGCGTTTTCAAAAAGAGGGAGAACTGTCCTGGACGGGGTACCTGGACATAAAAACAAATCCACATGTAGGCTATATATATAAAACTGTCTCAGTTACTTACAGTAAAGCTGACCTCTATACTGTCTGTGTTGTCTGCCATTATTAAGTAAGCCTACTGAATATTTGTTTTCTTATCACACATTTTATATAATGTTATTCTATCTATATAGTATATACCTACCTTAAAATACCTGTACAGTCTCACGCAAGCTCAATGGGGCATGGGTTGTTGGCACTGTTTTAATTGAATCTGTTGCACTGCCATTCATTCAAATTACTAGACAAAACAAATGAATTACTGGGCACAGTATTTTGAGTGCAATGCATTTACCCATACTGCCCTACAAAGTCAAAGTGCCGTAACTAACTAACTATGCAAAGAATTAAACTGATTAAAGAAAATGCTTCAAAGTGTTTTAATTGGCCCGCCAAATGGGTTATCGGGATATAAGTGTAATTAATTTGCACTAATTGTATATCTGTTCATGAGGTAATTGTTTATCCTGAAAAATCATGAAAGCTAATTTGTCCTTTGAGACAAATAAAAAGGTTGCTACATGTGTCTAAAAACGGTGTTACTTGCACTTTGGCTTTGTAGGACGGACAGCATACCTACCTATACATGCCACTGTGTACACTGTGGATCTCTGCTGAACATAGCGTGTTCAATAGCACTGATTTATGCAAAGAAAAGGTGGTTAGGTGGTTTCCTCTAGATAGCAACGATATATGAATCTCAATGGCCTCAATCATCTGTATCTATAATCATTTCAATCACTTAAAAACTAGGCCATACCTTGTACATCAAATAGCAGAAATTGCCGATCAATAAGGTCACAAGCAGTAAGCTTGTAGATCTGATATTTTTGCTGAATGTTCCCCAGATTTTTTGCCGAATGTTTACGCATTATGATGATTATGACCAAAATAGGGATGCTATATGGCTTCATGTGGTTAATGTAGATTGCTTCCTATATTGTACCATGTAGTTGTCATGTGTTGTGTGATATAGGACAGTTGAGTCAGAGTGATATATTTTTTGTAGTATTGTAACTCTTTAACAATCCGCTGTGTACTTTTGTGCCAGCTGTTGTCAAAGAGCCCCAGTCCACCTCTGGTCATTGCAATTCATTTTACTTGTCAGTCTGTGTGTTTGCATTTTGTGTTTGACAGATGTTTCTGAGCATCATGGTTAAGTGTGTTTGTGCATGTCTGTGCCAAAATCTGTAAACCGGCTAATCTCAGGTTTTTTACTACTCAATTTTATTCTCAAAGTGAACAATTTAATTCCAAGATTAGATTTTCTTCATAACTATTGGGAGCCTGACGAAGGCTTGTAGCCGAAACACCTTGGTCTATTTTAATGATCTTTGCCATGCCATTACAATAAAGGCTTTTTTCACTTGACTGGAACAGAGTGCCTTGGACCTCTTTTTATTTTTTCATGTTTGAACCCTCGCCAACGAGCACCTGTTTTCAGTTCACAACTGCAATGACCACGGCAGCGCTTCTTTCCTCTATTCAACATTAGATTTTCTTCATTTTATACACATTACTCGTACAGTAAGTAAATCAGTTAGTTAATAAATCAAAGTTATCACCCACCTCAACCCTAACCCTAACCCTCAAAAGAATATAAATATAAATTGTTTCTTTTCATCTTGAGAGTTACTTTCATTTTGGACGGGGAACTTTAATTTGAGGTTGAACAGTGCTTTGAACAATGTCACATTTCTGTCTTGTAAGCAGTGGCCACATGTGTAGACTTTTGGCAAATCACAACAATCAGTTATCAAGGAAACTTGCAGGAATGTGCAGTTTTATGGTTGGATTATTTTTGTAAATGTTAAAGAGCATCTAGTATTGAATGATAATGTGCACAAATAAAACAGTTTTTATCATCCAATCAAATGTTATGTTGACAGTCTGTAGGCCTACATATTCATTCACATTCACTAGATTAGACGTAGGTTCTCTTATATTCATTATTGATAGTCTGCACTGCATAGTATCCATTATTTAAGCAATATTACACTTGAGGGTGTGCTTTACTGTCATTAATGGCGCGCTGTGCAGTGCCATTAATGACAGTAGGCTAACGCACACCCTCAAGTGTATGGCTATTATACAACAGTTACCCATAAAAAAACACGTCAACTCAATTTATATAACTAAGTTATTCGTTAATAAAAAAGAAAAGAGAAAAAAAAGATTTAAGGGGTTCCATCATGCTCGCTATAAGCTAGATGGCTATTTCAACCAATCAGATTGCTTCCTCGAGACGAGGCCTTAAAAACAATTATCCGCTCAGAAATCCCAAAACAAAACAAACTGGTCATGCTAGCTTGGCCTTACTCCCAGAACCCACCTCACCCCCGCTCTTTTTCTTCTTTCTTTTTTTTTTATATATTTTTTTTATCCCACGATTTTGTAACCCATTTTTCACCCCTGTGTCAATCATCTAATGTGATCCTGGGCTCTACACACCCTCCACCAACCTAGTCCCCATATATACCCCCGCTCATTTTGATAGGTTCATTAGGTTGGAATGGCTTCAGGGTTGACGACAGGTTTGAGTACAGCAACTTGAAATGGGCCTGGTTTAACTCTGGTCCATAGCGCTAATACCATTGCTGCCATTGCATTAATGCTATGTAATGCCACTCTTGGCTTCCTGCCCTCGCATGAAATGCAGACCAGCCTCTCCTCTGTAGCAAAAATATAAAGAACGTTTTTGCTACTCACCAATACAAAGACGGGTTGTGTCTCATAGAGGATTCACACTGAGAGGGACTGAATCCGTTTCATTGGAACCGTTTCCGAATACGGTTGCCTGGTCCCCGATCACCCGATGGCCATGATTCACATTGCCCGAGATCCAATGCCCTATTGTAAACAAGTGGAATGCTTTATGGTGTCGTCCACTCACTGTTAACAGTTTTTGTATTGAGTTGTAGGCTACTTGATATACAACTGTAATTCTGCAATAATATTATTTTTGCTGGTGTGAAATTACCTTAACTGGCCAACGTATAAGTAGTATTAAAGGAGCTATAACATAAAATTCTACTTTTTCCATTTCTTTTGTGTTTTTGGGGCTCCCATGTGTGTTTTCTATCGCCACAAATAACCAATTTTGAACAATCAGGCTTTCATATCATATAGGTGCTTTAATGGAAATTGCTCAACTGATTTTGGTCTCATCGTGATGTCATCAATGTCACCCTACTTTGTATAATTCCTCCTTCTTCAGACTTCAGTTCCAAATTTGCATTTCCACTTTGTTTACAATGTCCACCATTGTTAATTTTCCAAGCTGGCATGGAATGGAAACAAGCCTGGTTTTATCTAGCATCAGTATTATAATGACTCAAATATTCAAATAATCTGCATATCAGCACCCCCACCACCTCAGGACATTGTGGAATTGCAGCTAAAACTGCTTTCAAAGTCCAGAAAGAAATGACAATGCCTGGTTATATCAGAGTGGTGATTGAGGCTCAAACCATTAGAAATAACTTTGATGGACATAGACAATATGATATTAAATATTAAAAGCAGTTTTAAAATGCATGTTATTTGCGCTTTAAGTGCCATTGATAGAGCTGTGCTTACTTTAAATCTAAGTCTGTCCATTTTACTTACTTATTTGCTATAATGATCATGTAAATCTGATTAGAACGTTCTACCACAGACACGGCACAGGATTGGATTCGACTCTAGTCAAACCCCACCCCTTTGTTCTCAAAGAGCCAATAGCAATCGGGTATTTTGCATATTGGACTTCCGGGTATCTTTAGGAGGATTTTGTTTTTATTTGAGGACAATATATTCGTATGGGGCTCTTTTGTCCCATATCTTTATTTCTGTAATATTTCCCGTGGTATATTAGTACGTTTTTTTTTTTTAAACCATGACTGAGAATGATTGGCACTAGTAGACCTATATATATCTTAGAGGCAGGTTTCTTCAAATGCCCGGATGAGCCTCGGTGGTCCGGGGTGCAGGCTTCAAACCTGTAGCTGCTTAGCGGCAGAGTGGTTCAATTCCACCTTTCGGGCGACCGGTCGAGTAGAGCCATCTGTCGCGGTCCCAGTTGGAACACCTTTAACAACTCGAGCATGCAATGCTCAGTTAGTTTAGTTTAATCTAATGTAACCTCGCGTCACCAGGCTTTCCACCTCGGAGGGAAATATTTAACAATTTGTAGCAACACAAGTTACAACAGCAGCAATTTTGGTGCACTACTCCCTGGGCGTTACTAGTATTTTATTTATTTATTTTTAAACCATGACTTTAAATGATTGGCACTAGCAGACCTATATATATCCTAGCTGTAGGTTCTTTCTATTGCCCGGATGAGCCTCGGTGGTCCGGGGTGCAGGCTTCAAACCTGTAGCTGCTTAGCGGCAGAGTGGTTCAATTCCACCTTTCGGGCGACGGGTCGAGTAGAGAAGATCAAAAGGCTGAATAATATGATTTTAATAACCTTGCGTCTGCATCACCATATTCTTTCAACTGGAACTGGGTGTAAGCCAATCAGCCATAAGAACTTCCTTTCTGTTATCCAATCATTCTCCTGCAGACAGACACATTGCGGAAACGGAGTTTGCAGTGTGGTGTATGGCTGGCTGGCTGGGTGTATGGTGTCCTTGGTTGTGACTGTGAGCTATCGTGGGACAGTACAGTTTATAATTTCCAAACCCCATATTATTGGTAAGTTACACATTTATATTATTCATATACTAAAGTCAAAGATGTGCACGTCATTCTATAAACTATTTTCTAATTGGATTATTAGATCACGGGTTAGGCTACGTCTACGATATGTATTGTTTGTATTGTTTTAGTAGTAAACGTGCATCAAATGCATCTGGCTATGCAATGTTATCCAATCTATCATGCCCCTCCGACTCGGCTACCGGGGTATAAAGTCGTGGGCACTGGGCACTATTTGGAACGTAAAGTCAAAGCTTATCACCAGAAATCATGTTTACTGTACATATGTTTCTAGTACTATGATGTTTTTAATAATGTCTCGATGAATTGAATACACAGGACCACAAACCCTTTATTGGGCCTTTTTGTGTTATCCTTTAGCACCTTTTGTATACATCTGTACCACTTTAGCCGCACTTTGCAACTCTAGATGTTTTTTAATAATGGGATGAATCTAGATTCAATCCATTATCAAAAAAAGTGGTTGCTACCACTTTACTATAGCCTAAGATTTAGACACTCATAGATGTATTTTATCATCAAATACATTTACAAGAGTCTAAATCTTTACCTTTTCGCAAACTGCTTATAAAGTATTCAATCAATCAATGGGCACATCTATATAAAAAAATGGTAAAAGTAATTGTATGATTAACATTTATTGTATGGTACATCATTATCAAACTTAAAGCTACCACTTCTTGCATAGTGGGAAGTCTGTTGGATCGGCAGTTCTACCAAAAATATTGCTAAATCCTTAAATCCCTAAATATGGAGTACTCTGATGTCATCAATACATCATAGTATGGCTTGGACTCCATATACAGTATGGGTGTAAAAGTGTAAACGGCCCCTTGTTTTCGTAGGAGACGAGACGCTGCTTGTGATTGGCTGAGACGGGCCGTCCGTCACGTGGGTAGGAAGCGCTCCACTCTGATCACTCACCGCGTGAGGCGGTGTAGACATGTCAGAGGTACAGAGACTAGGGGGAGACAAGGATTTACGATTCTGTCCCTATCGGAACATAACCGGGCGGAGCTGAGTCAGCTTAAGCGAACTTCGTAATGTTCGGCACGGCGACTCACTCGCTTAGCAGTGGCTCAAGTTCTCTTGAGACGGCAAGCGCTCTCGAATGTCTGGCCTCCTATGGAAAAAATAATAGCTTCCTGCATGTGATTGCGCAATTCTTTTTAACAGTTTTGGTTGTCTGCATGTTACGTAGGTGATGCCCACCTCTCCATTTATGGGCATGTAACGTGTGCATATATATATATATGGGAATGTTACATGTCATTTGTGATGTCCAGGGAATTGTTATATAAATTTAAATGGATTTCATGGATTAGAAGTGAAATCGCCATCTGTGTTTAATATTACCTATTTAACCTCGACTCTCAATTTCTCTTCCATGTAGATTTATACTTTGTTTGGAACCATCTACCATGCCTTATCATAAATATCCCCCAAAGATCTGGGCGGCTCTTGATATGAAGAAGGGCATCTATGCTCGCCTTCCTCAACATTACCTCAAGTCATTGGAGAAGAAAGAGCCCACCCCAGTCCACTTTAAGCCCCTGGGTGTCCAGTACATCCCTCATCCGGTGACAGGGAAGAAGAAGCGGGTACAGGATGTTCCCATCCCCATCTACTACCCCCCAGAGAGCAATGATGGACTCTGGGGAGGGGAAGGATGGGTAGCAGGGTGGAGATATGCCAACAATGACAAAGTGAGTATAGCACTGTACTGATGATCAGCTATCACCGCGGACACAGACCCTCTCTCTGTTTTTACTATCAGACAAGTCTTTTCACTCTGGAGCCCGTTCACTGATTGGTCTAGAAGTTGGGTAAACCACAGGGAGGCGGGGTCAATTCTTAAGGACATCACCGCGAGTATGATGGCCTCAACTCTTATCACCGTTTTAGGTGATAAGCTATCACCTAAAACTGGAGTATGTATGGGCCTTTACAGTTTTGATTCTTCCTTCCTTCAACCATGGTATTTCTTAACATTCCTGGTATTCCCCTCTGCGATGTGGTGTTAAATAACTTATACGAATTTATTTGAGCCATTTTTAACTAACAATACAATATATTAAAAGCAGCCTTACCGTTTTATACAAAAACTCTTGGAGATTATTTTCTGTCACTAGTAAAAGCAGCTTCATCAAAATTCTTTGGGAAAACAAAATATATTAACCGTTATTTATATGGTAAAACCACTGATCAATACAAGGTTACAAAGTGTTACATGAATGGTTTTTATTCATGATTGGTTTATTTATGTATATTGTGAGTGTGTGTACAGGGTACACAAGTGAAATTGGAAGTGATAACGCAAAACGATGAGCAAACACACAATTGGGACTGGAACACTATAACATTTAAGCTTGAGGTATATGGTAATTAATTAGTTAAAAGGGCATTCCATAAATTAATTTGTAGATTTCTTAAAACATGTTTACATGTTTCAGAGGTAAAACAAGTCCTTAGGTGGAAAATAAATAAATAAATGATGATGATATATATATATATATATATATATATATATATATATATATATATATATATAGGGCTACCAAAAAAGGGGACTCCTGCACATCCAAAAAACCCAGTGGGAGGTGCAAGTCTAGTTAGGCATATACTAGCCTGAGCTAACGTGTTAGGTTTCTGGTCTAGAGGGGCGGGTCGCGGCTGAGATTTGCGCACGCCCTGATTGGATCTCATCGATCTGTCCGTCACCCCCGGCCCCTCCTCTCCCCCCTAGTGCAGCGCTACGTCACATCATTTGGAGCGACGCCCACCCGGAAGGGTTGACTCCCACTTTTAGACCAGAGTGGCCAATGCGTTCCTCCAGGCTTTCAATTTTTGCACCAACAAAAATGAAAGGCATATACTTGAGAGAAATAAACCTTCCAAGTAAGGGACTGCACACTCCAGGGAATAGAGACAGACAACTTACTGCATCGTCAACTTATATATTAGCACGACGCGTTTCGCCGTGAGCTTCGTCAGGTGCTATATAAATATATATATATATATAGCTAGGGCTGTTTGAAAAGTATTTTCCTTTTTTTTGCACTAAACCTTTATTATATATCATCGTCATTGAAAATAGAACACAGGTACCTAATAGATATAAATGAACTGGCCTCTCTTCACAGATGTCTAACCGTCTCCGGAAGACGTGGAAACCAAAGTTGTTTAGTAGAGAGCTCTACAGTGAGATCCTCAACCACAAGTTCACCATCAAAGTCACGGCACGAACCCTGGACCTAATCGATGCAGCCTATGGATTTGATTTCTACATCCTGAAAGTAAGAGACAGCTTTTTTGTACTGTGTAGGGCTGCAATTTAAGAATTATATAACAACGAATCAACCTGAAATTATTCTAAATTATTCAGTTTGATTTACTTTGGCGGACAACGGTGTCACGTTGTCAGCCTAACTACATGCTCACAAGTTCACAACGCATTACATTGTGAAGTGTTCTGAGCTTAGATTGGCTATTTTAGAGGTTTTTCAAACCGATATATATATAAACATCAATTATTTGTTATAATCGATTAAATGGATTAGTTTGTAACTGTTGAAATTCCTGATACCGTGTCTCAAAGAGCCATAAACCCCTGCAAGAATAGTTTATAATAGTACTTTCCAAAACACCCATGTTCCCTCTCTCATGTCCGTTCATTAGACACCAAAGGAAGACTTGAACTCAAAGCTGGCGATGGACCTGAGGCGGGCGATGCTGCTGCGCCTGGTTCGCAAAGACACAGAGCTGTACCCCGATGACGCTGTTAAGAGAGACAAGGTCTACATCAAGTATAAGGTACAGCAGGAAAGTTTCATTTGTCCGTAACCACTTAAAGCCTATATACTTTGTTAACTAGAGTACCACACAGGGAACTATTGTAGGCCTCCTCCTTTTCCCCCTCTATACATCAAATGAAATCTCTATACAAATAACAAAAAAGCCATAGCCCGCCTGCAACTAGTGCAAAGTTCTGCACCAAGACGTTTGACCAACACTAGGAGGTGTGAACACATTACTCCAGTACTGGCCTCCCTTCATTGGTTACCAGTACATTTTAGAATAGATTTGATTGATTACTTTTAAAGCCGTGCGAGGGCTGGCCCCAAGTTACATTTTAGCTATGTTACAGCCTTACGACCCCGCACGTACCCTCAGATCGGCAGGCAGGGGTCTACTGACTCCTTTTAAAACAAAACACGTTACCATGGGCAGCGACGTAGAGTCTGTGGGGGCCACGGGGCCATGGCCCCCATGAAGAATCCTAGGGCCCCTTTCGGCCCCCATGAAGATTTTCGTGGACATTTTACATTTACATTACATATTTTCTGGGAATTCCGAACATTTTGGACCTCTCCGCCGGCAATCTGAGAATCCCATCGTCAAATATTCGGGAAAACAGCGCCTCCCCTGTTGTTCCTCAGGCAACAGTCTGTCTTGAGAGACACCGGCCGTCCAAGAGGTGTTAAAAAGTGCTAATCGGGTTTCTTTTGTAGTTGTTCTTGAGGCGTGACATAAAGGGCGCGTTCGGAAATACCACACCGGAGCACACTCGCCTATTAGTTTGCATTGCACAGTGGGCTCAGTGCGCTATTTCCGAACGCGCCCACACTGATCAAGAATTCACCAAAGACTAGTGAGACTACACACTGACTCGAGAAAAGACCCATATCGTCCAAAATAGGCTGATCAGTCGCTGTCTGTGTATAGGCTAATTCATTGGTAAAAGTATGCTAAAGAACTCATTTTTAGACCATTTGGGAAATAAATAAATAAATAAATCCGCGGCGGCGGCCTCGCTTCGCTCGGCCGCGACAGTCCCCCCCAACGCAATTCTGTAGCCTACCAAAAGGTAAAACGCACCCGCCGCCAGCTATGATCTCTCTCTCTCTCTCTCCGTATCTCTCTATATCTCCCTCTCTCTCTCTCTCTCTCTCTCTCTCTCTCTCATAATAAAAATAATATAGTCCTGAAAGTCCTCACCTTGGCTTGGACATTGGCCTATAGAAGCTGCTTTAAAAGTACCAGTGAAAACAACTTATTTTTTTCCGCGCTGCGGCGGGGGGGGGGGGGGGGGGGGGGGTGGTGCGGGGAGGCGGGGCTGCGGGGGGGGGGGGGGGGACGGGCCCCCATGAGGATTGATCAAACTCTTCGGCTCTGACCATGGGTGATAGGACCTTCGCAGCCCGGGCACCGAAACTCTGGAACGCCCTACCCCAGAACCTGAGGGACGCACCCTCAGTGGCCGTCTTCAAAAGGCTTTAAAAAACTTTCCTTTTTACACAGGTTTTCCCATAGATAGCCTGTGTATTATGTGGTGTTATGTTATTTTATTTATTGTATGTTCAATGATTTAACGATGTTTTGTTGTTGTTGATTTATCACATCAATTACCTCTATTGTACTGTATTGTATATGCAATGTAAAGCACTTTGTGAATTTTGTTCTGAAAAGCGCTCTATAAATAAAGTTTATTATTATATTATTATACTGGAAAGTAGCCAGTTGCATACCGTTGTGAGCTTGTAGATCTGCTATTTTCACCAAATCTTCACCCCAGAATAAAGACGATAGGGTTCATGTGGTTAAGACTTTTATTTCAACATCGATAAATCTGTCAGTTCCTATAAGATTTAAGAATTAGCTATGACTTGACAGATTTATCGATGTTGAAATAAAAAATGTAGCTTTGCCTAAGCGTTTGCCTAAAGCTGTCATATAATTATTGCTCTGTAATATATGACAGCAAAATGTGTAAGATGAATCTCAGATCATGTTCTATCTCATTGGTTTGAACAGGAGTTTGAGATCCACGAGGAGGAGGCACAATGGGTCGGTCTGAGCCTGGAGGAGGCTGTGGAGAAACAGAGGCAGCTGGAACACAAGGTAAAGAAATCCTTTTACACACACTTGTATTGTATACATACATAACATACAGTACATGCCCAATACATGACGTGCGGTTCATTTATGTATTGCATAAATATTTTTCAGCTCTGAAATGCTTTATTTGTAAACCTGCCTCCTTTGTCTCTCAGGAGCCGGAGCCTTTGTTTAAGGGCTTAGTGGACAGCCTGGTGAAAGATCTAACCATCCAGAAGCTCTCTGAGCCCCAGCTGGTAGGGAAGAAATAACTGCAAGGACCATACAGACAAAACATTGGGCAACATTCAAAGGGAAATGAAAGTGGTTAAACCCTCTGTGACGTGGTTAGCCCCTCTCTGTTGAGCATCATCGATTTGAAGGCCTTGTGTTCCCTTCTGTTGTGAGAGAGATGAAATTAACATTGGACCGGACGTATTTATTTATTTTGGTTCAGTAGTTTCATAACTTGATTTTTGAAACACATTGCAATGTGGAACTATCTTCGTTATGTAAATATTGCCCGAATGACTGTGTTGTAATACCTGTGTTTAAATAAACATATTCTTATTTCTTAAACCCTTTCACAGTGATAAATAATGTAGATCTGTTGTTCAAAAGGACTTGGATGTTGACCTGTTGATGTTCTTTTTTTCCGCCTTTTTTTTGCAAACAAGGTAATGTTCTTTAAATAAAATAACCAGTACCATATTCCATAACAGTACAATTTCTTCGCCCAGCAGCAGGTGGAGGTGTTTACCACAAAATATTATCCCCCACATTATTTGTTTATTTTAGGACATAGTACTGTATAGTATAACTTGCATTAATTTTTTTAATTACATAGTATAGTGAGACTTTCTTCCAGTGACACTTGCGAACATCTTGCATATTTCTTTACACAATGAGCTGCAGCACTTTTAAATTTCTCCTATCCACTAATTAACATACTTTTAATATGCCTCCTTAAATCCAACAATACATTTTTTTTATTACATATTCTTCTTTTGAAATGTTTGAAAATGTATTTTGTAACAGACTACATGACTATAACTAGACTAAATTTCCATCTATAATGCCAAACCTCAATGAACAGAAACATTCGATTAATGATGAAATTACAAAAGGAGGTTACATATTCATATATGAAGAGAACATATAATGGAACAGATTATCACAGGTGAATATAATATTAGACTCAATCTTTGTTGGTTCATGTTTGATAGTATACTGTAGTTAACCTGTATCAGTCGTTGTGTGTGGCAGTGATGATGATGGGTTGGTGTGTTCCTTCCATCACCTCCAGAGAGTGGATTGTCACATACACTGAGGCCGAGGGGGATGTCATGTGACGCCGTGGCTGCTGCCTCCTGCTTACCGCAATCAGCAGGACCAGCACAGTGAGCACACACACTCATCCTTCCAGTTTATTATACTCATTGTCAAATCGGTACAGAGCGCCCCCTTGTGACGGTAGACAAATTATGTTCTATGATGCCAGGGGATCAAATTACAAATTAATGCATTTCTTATTTACCACTTGCTGTACAAGGGAGTGAGGGCAGATGTTTCCGTCGTTTTAGCCTGTATAGTTTGGTTGTTGTTAGGCATTTTATATAACATTTAACTTTAAACCTTGAACTTGAGTTCAAGTGTGAGAGATCCTTGGTTTGATTCCACTCTGTAACTAAGTGGTCCTCCGTTACTTATATTTGGCACATATATGCTTATTTTGCACACATATTGTACCAGTGTTTGATTGAAGTATTTATATTTGCACAGCATATGCACTTTAGTCAGTTGTATTTGCACACAAAGGAAAAGTCATGAGTTGAACTGGTTTATTATATGAACCTTTATTGAGAAAGGATAACCCCTTGAGATGCATCATCTCGTTTTCGAGGGGGTCCAGCAACATACAGCAGATACACAAGACAATACAAGTACATTCATTCATACATAATCGAGGACAAAACAAACAACAAAGCTCGCCCAAACTAGCCGCTCCCATCCCACCTATTCCCCGCAACATTGTATCAATAAGTCAATATAGTAATGATACAAGTAAACAAGATGAAGAACATACACCGGAAAAACAACAGGCCGAGCATCATGACAGACATTGCATTAACAACATTGTCAGTACATCATGACCAAGTACAAGCATGCACTTGAAAAAAGTAAATAAAATAGTAAGTAGTGAATGGTAAATAGTAAATAGTAGATAGTAAGTAGTAAATAGTAAATAGTAAGGAAAGAGAGAGCAATCAGAATCAGCATTTAGAAACAGGAGCATGGTGTTTGGAGATGAGTAATGATAGACACTTTAAAAATATTGAAGGAGTTAATGGATCTGAGGGAGCTGGGGAGATTGTTCCAGTCGACAGGAGCTTTAAATTTAAAAGCACGCCGACCAACTACTTTTCTGATGTTGGTGGGGACTGTGAGGTAAAGATGGTCTGTGTGCCTCAGGTTGTATGGTGAGCTGAAGGGACGTAGATATTGTTTTAGATATTCCGGGTAATTAAAGTATATGCATTTAAAGATAAATAATAGCCAGTTAGAATGTCTTCGAGCTTTTGGTGTTAGCCAGTTGAGGGACTCATACATGGTACAATGGTGGGTCATATAGGGACACCTCAATATAAATCTACAGAGATTGTTTTATGTTACGTTGAGGGGATAGAGGTGTGTATCGGAGGTATTTTGGTAAACAATGTCAGCATAGTCTAGGATAGGGAGAATTAGTTGCGAGATGATTCTTTTCCTGACCTGAAGGGTGAAACAGTTAATTGATCGATAGAGAACTTTCAGGCTGAAATTTACTTTCTGGATTACAGAGGTGATGTGAGGCTTGAATGTGAGTTGAGGGTCGAGCCAGAGGCCGAGGTATTTAAATTCATCAACCTTTTCGAGTTGTGAGCCGTCAGCAAATGTAATTTCTAGAGGCAAAGAAGTTGGTATTGTGGAAAAAAGCATGCTAAAAGATTTATTTTTATTTAATATCAGCTTGTTAAGATAGAACCATCTTTGAACTGCATCAAAGTCAGCCTGTAATGTATGCTGGATTTGGGCAATGTCAGAATTTGATGAGTAGATGACTGTGTCATCGGCATATAATTGAATTTGGCAATCGGAACAGATTGTGGGCAGGTCATTTATAAAAATGGAAAAAAGCAGAGGCCCCAGGGAAGAACCCTGGGGTACGCCTTTCTCCATAATTCTAAATTCAGATCGGTTCCCCTGATAAGAGACACACTGACGTCTAAGATGGAGATATGAGTTAAACCAGAGAACTGATTCTCGGGAGAGACCAATGGAGTGTAATTTGTCGAGGAGTAGGTAGTGGTCTACGAGATCGAATGCCTTGGTAAGGTCGATAAATATAGCACCTGTGAACATGCCGTTTTCAAATGATGAGAACGTATCATTTGTAAATTTTAGGAGTGTTGTAGGGGAGAGCGGGGTCAGTTGATGCGCATTTTACTAATCCCTCCCTACACAGAGATTAATTCATTTCAAGTAACCAAACTTTTTTGTGAACAAGATACACTTGTCCTCTCCCATTACCCCGAGTGTTTTTTAATTTTGGTGAAACGAGTCGGACGCAATCGGCAAGCAAAGTGATCTCGCGCTCAGGAGGACGAAAGGAGGACGCAAGGACGAAAGATGAGGAAGTGAGCGCGAGATCACTTTGCTTGCCGATTGCGTCCGACTCGTTTCACCAAAATTAAAAAACACTTGGGGTAATGTGAGAGGACAAGTGTATCTTGTTCACAAAAAAGTTTGGTTACTTGAAATGAATTAGTCTCTGTGCAGGGAGGGAATTAGTAAAATGCGCGCTGACCGCCCTGTCTCTCCCCCAGTCTCCGCTACTTAAAGCGTGCAAAAACACAAAAGGGTCTGTAGCTCGGTCAATCTTAGGCGGAAATGGATTTATTTTTGTCTGCGAGGCTTTCGGGCGCTGTGGAATCGAATGACGTCAACGGAAATATGCGACGAAAAGGTGTTGCATGGTATCCAGTGAAAGGTGAAACCGTCCTACCTACACAACTGACCCCGCTCTCCCCTAGTTGTGGAAAAATTGGGTCTGAAGCCAGATTGAAATGGAGATAAAATGTGAAAGTTATTGGCATACTTGGAGAGTTGATTAAAGCTTAACTTTTCAAATATCTTTACTGTGCTATTTATAATAGAAATTGGTCTATAGTTGTTGAGATCATGAGGATCCCCAGCTTTATGTAGGGTGATACTGACACATTTCCAGATTGACGGAATTTCGCATGTTGATAAAGAAAGAGATCAGAGAGTGGGAATGAGAAAATGTGAGGTGCAATTTTCAGGAATTTGATCTCTAAACAGGCATTGATCACGCCTCCAGGTCTTTAGTTTACTCAAGTTAGGTAATAAGACCTGGTACTTAAGACACGCAAAATACAGCCCTCAGTGTCTATGCTCATTTCCAGCTGCTTATTGGGCCAACCCTTTAATTTATATTTTTTGTCCCACGATTTTGTAACCCATTTTTCACCCCTGTGTCAATCATCCTGTGATGTGATCCTGGGCTCTACACACCCTCCGCCAACCTAGGGAGAGCAACGGACTTAACTCATGCTTCCTTCATGCTTGAGTGTCCAAGTTGCTCCTTTACACCTGACAGGGGGGAGTTTCCCTGGTTGGACGTAGCGCGTGGAAGGAGCATGTTATTCCAACCAGTTCCTTTCCCCTCCATCAGGCGTCCCGGCTGGCCAGGGGGAGGCAGTTTAGAGACCAGAATTACTGCATGTTTTTGTGAGGGTACCTACCCTAGGGGACACGGGGAGAACATGCAAACTCCACACAGAAAGGCCCTTTCGCCAACCCCGCCTTCGGGTATGGGCACTGATGACGCGGAGGAGGAAACACGCCGCCAGCACCCACAGCGCCCCGAGCGGGAATCGAACCCAGGACCTTCTAGCTGTGAGGTGACAGCACTACCAACTGTGCCACCGTGCCCCTCTAACCCTACACACTCAGTGGTGGAAAGATCAATACTGCAAAGTGCAAACACTGTTACAGGTGTAGGCTCGGCCGGGAGGCGAACCCCGGGCCATCGTGTCAACAACGCATCCGTGACTAGTAGCCTCGGAAACCCAGTTGTTTTAGTAGACTAGAGACCAGGCCTGGTCAGATTTCACAATAAAATGTTTAATATAAATGTTCTTTTTACATTTGACTTCTTTCATTTACCTATTGAACCAAGCAATCCTCATCAGCACAACCTGGGGACCATCATAGACCCACCTGACAGTGGTGTGGGTTCATGCACCATGCCATAGGGTTAAGATTAGGGTGACCATCCTGTCTATCAGTCCTGCATCCCGCACAGAACAATGTCCTGCAAATCAAATATATGGAGAAAAATATTCTCTGTATGGTTATTACTGTAGTTATTACTGGTTATTATGGTTATATGAAATGTGACATGTGAGCTTACCATAATCATTCACAGCAATCCTTAATCATATTCAATCAACATTAGGAGAGAAATGAGACAGGCTCCAGACTATAAGGCCCTTATTTATCAACACAGTGTACACCCAAGATAAATAAGGGCCTAAGAGGGCAGGTACTGCATGTGGTGTGTGTGTGTGTGTGTGTGTGTGTGTGTGTGTGTGTGTGTGTGTGTGTGTGTGTGTGTGTGTGTGTGTGTGTGTGTGTGTGTGTGTGTGTGTGTGTGTGTGTGTGTGAGTGTGAGTGTGAGTGTGAGTGTGTGTGAGAGAGAGTCACTAGAGTCCCTTGCTGTTGATCGCCACACCTTGAGCTCTACCTGTCACCAGGAAATCACTCATCTTCAGTAGTAGCTCACAGAGAGGAGAGTACAGCGGCGTGCACAGAGGTGCCAAAGGACCACCGACCACCACTGCTGCCTTCCCCTCCTGTGACAAAGTCTGAACAGCCACCTGGCAATGCACAGACGACAGACAGACACAACAATAATCATCTCATAAACTATATTTGGAGCAACGTCATCATCGACATCGATGGACTGCCATGAGCAAAGTAAGTGTGTGTGTGTGTGTGTGTGTGTACTTTGAAATGTTTTGTAGTTTCTGATTTATTTAACTTAAATGCCCAATGCATTCTCTATGGCAATAGCACAAACGTTGGCATGCTACTAGTCCTACATACTTACACCTAGAAACCCCATTCAAACCTATTTAGGTTCATCTTACGGTGGACATGTTTGCCTGAAAAGGAATCTTTGAAATGTTTCGGGGTGATTTTCGTCTTTTGTTATCCTAAAACATTATGAAAAACGGCATGCTATACATGCCGTACAACTGGACCAAGGACATGGGGTATGGGCTGAATTTGAACCCACGACTGTGGCTCACATACTGTAGACAGCAGCTTATCACAGAGTGCCACCAATATCCTCAGCTTTCCATCTCTTTCCTGTGTTCTTCTTGATGTTATTCTCCATAACATGCTGCAGAGTGAAAGTAGGAGGAACTCCGCAGGATTTGAACTCACAACCTTTGGCTCACGTCTTAACAAGGGTGCCACAGAACTCTCTGTGATTTTAAGTTCTAAATTGTTCCTCTTGGTGTCACCTTTCAAATGGGGCCATGGGATCATGTACAGAGCATTTGAATGGTGTTTGCTGTGCACCAAAGGTCTTTAGTGCATTTAAGGGTTATCATGGATGTTAATCAGATGATAGAGGAGAAATCATGACAGAACATGACAGAACACAGAGAGCCTGGTAGCTCAGTGTGTTAAGTGGCTGTCCACATGATCCAGATGTTGAAGGTTCAAATCCCACTCTGGTCTTTACTCTGAAATTTTACTTTGAAGAAAGAAGAAGCTAAAACTGCTGGGAAATCTCAGCCAGTCAGGCTAAGGTAGTGATTGATGATGCAGTTGGTAAAGAAAGGACCTCAAAGTTTATGCATCGTGATTCGTGGTGTGGCAAACCACTCGCAGGTTCAAGCCTAATGCCACTAATTAACATGTCCTGATCCCACTGGTTGACCATGATCCTTGCACAGTAGTAAGGATATGGGAGTGGGCGGTGGTGCCCCCTGGTCGCTTCGGACAATAAAATTAGGTGGATATGAAACTAAAATCCAGATCTGTCTGAAATATTAATATAAGGAGAGAGAGGAAGGGGTGTGGTGAGAGAGATGAGCGGGTGTCTCAACTCTATTCACACTTTTTATAATTCAGCTTACTGTGGAGACACGTGCTGGAACTTTTCACTTTGAAATGTTTTGCAGTTTCTGAGTTATTTAACTTAAACGCCCAATGCATTCTCAATGGCAATAGCACACATTTTGGCATGCTACATACTTACACCTAGAAACCCCATTCAAAGGTTCATCTTACGGTGGACAAAAGGAATCTTTGAAATGTTTCATAGTTTTAGAAATATAGTGCTTTCAAATTTGAGAAATGTATAATGGGGCTCAATGGTTCATATTGGCACATCAAAAAATCACTTTCACCTAGAAACTCCATTCACACTTTTTATAATTCAGCTTACTGTGAATACTTTTCCCCCCCACTACAGTCTCCGGGGAATATATACCAGAAGTCGTGCAGTGAACTGTGGACTGCACTGGTTAATACATAATGCTGCCTAGTACTCTAAATGTAGTGGAGTCAAAAGTACAATATTTATATTAAAAGGGAAGTAAAAAAACCCACTAATAATCAAGTATGGTACAGATAAATGGTGCATTTATATATCGCTTTTATCCAAAGTGCTTTACATATTGTGCATTACATTTACACACACATTCGCAGAGGAAACCATCCAAGGCACCAACCTGCACATCGAGAGCACACTTCGACACTAACTCTGGGGGAGCCCGGGATCTTTTCTTTCTTCAAATTATATATATATTTTTTCAACATATAATTAAAACAATCCCTTAGTACATGTCAAAGTAATAATATTAATAATGACAATAATAAACAACATACATAACAAAACAAAAACAGACAATCGAGCACTGCCATATTTAGCCCTAGAACGGCTCTTGTTGTTACATACAGTATGTACAGTATTTCACATACAAGAGCCATAGTACACCCTCCTTGATTTGTGGTAGAACTTTAACATGCGCGGCCTAAATGTGATAAATGCTCCGTTTGTACTCACCCATTAAATAATTCCAAAGACGTGGAGTGAAATATGGTCCTCTAGTTTTATATCCATGTGAAAGTTCTGGCACAAAACGTGTATTTAGTCAATTATCTCCACTTTTTCAAGAGATGCACACGGACATCTTTCTCTCCGGGCGAGGGGGGGCCGGAATGATCGATGAACTGATTTTACAAATACGTCCCGTTTACCGCAGACGTCATCACCAATTGACATGGGAAACACAAAAGTTTGCAGTCACACAATTGGCAGGTGGTGTGATTAATTACCCAGCACCTATCGCAAAGCACGTATATAAAATCAGTTCATCGATCATTCCGGCCCCCCCTCGCCCGGAGAGAAAGATGTCCGTGTGCATCTCTTGAAAAAGTGGAAATAATTGACTAAATACACGTTTTGTGCCAGAACTTTCACATGTATATAAAACTAGAGGACCATATTTCACTCCACGTCTTTGGAATTATTTAATGGGTGAGTACAAACCATAGACTGTAAAAAATATGGACAAAGCGTTCGCCGGGTCTAACATGGACGTAAAATGAAGCCTGTTATTCCTGCACTGTAAGTCGCCATCTTTCTAGATCCGTTTGGTACCAGCTGGCCATTGGCTGGCTCCGTTTTGGACCAGCTGGCCATTGGCTGCCCAGACAACGAGGCGGGACTTCCCCCCTTCTTCTCCGTTGGTTTTTATTTTGACTCGAGTGGGAGGGGAATCCCGATCATAGACTGTAACGGTAGCCACGCCCCTCAGAACATACGCGATGTTTTTTTTTTCTTTATGGTCATTTTTTTAATTAATGGGACCATAATTTTCCAAAAAGAATATTATGACATTAGAAATGAGACTTTAAACTAGTGACTGGAAGAAGAAAGTATTCATGACCATGTTTATTAAGGTAATACAGTCTAGGTGAAGTTGGGCCAAAATACATGGGCCTCTATGGAGCTATGGGGCTTTTTGGGTCCAGTCCAGCGCCACAACAGGCCATTATAATGAACTACCGATTTCAAATGAGGCTTCACGAAATATCTGGCTGACTGCCCCCCTGGTACAAACTGAGCATTTATCACATTTAGGCCGCCAATATGGAACCCGACCAGAAAGTAAGTGGGACCGTTCTATGCCTCTGATACATGAAAATGTAAGTATAATTAAATGATCACAGGCATTCTAGGTCTATGCCATATTGTGCATTTATTTCACCTTGTACATTCATGTGTTTGATCTTTGTTTTCACCTGTAACAGAGTGGTCCTCTGTTACTTATTCTGCACAGCATATTGGCACTTTATTAACTTGCACAGTTGTATTTTGCAGTCATGATTTTATTGTTGAATACTGTTTCCTGTTTAGCTGAGATGGCCACTCGGCCAACGAGTTCCACCTGGGGAAATGCTTGGTGATTAGCAAACATGAGGGGCAAGTGGGCTATAGCTGCAATATGTTTGGGAAGTGCAATAATGTGGAGTTCTATTGTTGAGGTTTGATTGAATGACTGTGATGTGTTTCAGTAAGGATTGGGCTGGACCATGTCAGGATAGCGGGGGGGTAAGATGTGCTGTTGTGATTGATTATTTATGTTGTAGTGTGAAGGACTTATTATATAACTTGTATAGTTCATGTAGTTCACAGAAACTTGTAACATTTGTATGGTTTAAGGTTATTTATTTATATGTATTTATTGTATGCTTATGTACCGTATGTATTTATGGTATGTTCTCATTTGAAGACACCCTGTAAATGGGATAGTCCATTCTCATTATCTCCAGCTGGGTATAAAAGGCTGCCATTTTGCCAGTGAACTGAAGTCTGTGCTGTGAGTAGAGAGCTTAATTCCTGTATTTATTTTGTATACACTTTAGAAAACCATTCAAAGATCTTTGACCAAAAACTGTGTAGCTGTGGACAGAGCCAAAATAGATGTGTTAGGCTGCCCCATGCTGTTTGAAATGATGCAAAGCGTTTCTCCAACATGTCCAACAGTGGAAAGCCCTGTAGTAGCCCAGTCAGTGAATACCCAGTGAATCTGATGGTGAAAATGATGGGTTTTTACAAATGGGGGTATAGATAGAGACAATGGGCTGTTTGAGGGTGGATTTTATCCTCAAAAAATCGATTTAATCTTCAATTAGTTTTTTACCATAAAATCCTCCCCAACCATTTTGCTTGGTGACTCTATTATTGGGAATATTTAGTTGATGCTGTTAGTTCTATATCAAGCCATTACATTTCTTCTGAGAGTCCCCATTGCCAGTAGGTCAGGGCCCTGGCATTACATGCCCAGTAATAGTGTCTGAACACTGGTAGGTTCAGTTCAGTCCACCCATTTCAGTGGGTTTTTGAAGATGAAGTTTTGATATGCGACTATAGCCTTGTATCCCCATACAAATGGTAAGATAATAGAGAACAATTTATTGAAGTATTTTGCAGTGAGAAAAATTAGCAGGTTTTGAAACAAATAAAGAAATCTCAGTAAAGCCACCATCTTAATAGCATTAATACGGCCCATCATGGAAGCTTGTTGGTTAAGCTTGATTCTGGTTGGGATTTGTTTCTCTCTCTCTCTATAGAGCACCGAAGTCCTGACGTCACTGTCGGTAGAGGGCGTCAGTCCCCAGGTTCATGTATTTTTTATTTGCATTATAATCCCCATAGGGGGATTTTAGATCTCTTCATATAAAAATGTGTTTGAAAAATAAACCGATCACTCATATGGATATGAAGCATCGACTGAAGGTGGAAATGTACAAATTTACCCAAAGAGTAACAAAATAAGCGTTAGAAACAAGTCAAATAACCCAGAGACTACATTTCCGGGTAGGCGGGTGGCTGCTTCTGCCTGTCGCACAACATAAACTGAATGTTAATTACGTTTATTTTTATTTTATTGATATTTAATGTTTCGTGGTTAGTACGAGTTGAGTCACCACCAGCTGAGCTTATGTCAACGAGGAATCTCAGGAACGCAATGTGTTGATAGCTGGGCATGACGTATATTAGCAGCGACATTGCCTTCATATGTAGTTTCAAGGCTTTTGCGGCCACATTAATTCCATTTTCTCCAGAAACTGGCTGTATCAAATATTAATGAACATCATTAACGACACACAGCCACTCCCCTGACAGAAAGGCCGGGGTGGTCGGTTTATTTTTCAAACATAGTTCTTATGTTAAGCGATCTAAAATCCCCCTATGGGGATTATAATGCAACTAAAACAATACATGAACCTGTGTACTGGCGCCCTCTACTGATAGTGACGTCAGACTTCGGTGCTCTATTGGCACTATGGATGAAATGTATGCGGAAGAGGTCTTTGTTTGCTGTTCACCGTGGGGAGAGCTGAAGTAGTGCTTGTGTCTGCCTGTGTCTGCCTGTTACCTTTTTAACAATAGATACAATATTCTCAATCTCAACTCTCAATTCCTATACCAATAGATCAACTCCAGATCAACTCCAAAGCAAAGCTAGCGAAAACATTCTGTGCGTGGGTTTTTTTGTGCAGCCAGATTCTGGTGTGTTGCCAGATTCTGTGAGTGAAAGACTCACAGAATTGTGAAAGCAAGCCCAAATAAGCTACTACACTTCAGAAAAAAAGCCCAAACTAATAAAGTAGAGGTAGTAGCAAATGCAGTCCAGGCGCTTTTCAAGCACCTGGCGAAAATCTTTTGAAAACAGGCAACAGCAGATCCACAGTCACATCGCGATGCATTGCGTGAGCTTGTAGATCGGCCGAAATGTATATTGGGCTGAAGGTTAATGTATGCTTTGTAAATTGTAATACTAATCAAACTCTACAAAGTAACTATAGTAACTAAAGTTTTCAAATATATGTAGTGGAGTTAAAAGTACAATGTTTGGATCTGAGATGTAGTGGAGTAGAATTAAAGTATTGAAAAAAATTGTACTTCAGCACAGTACTTAAGTAAATTTACTTAGTTACTTTCCACCGAGGAGCTCCGGCTGACAGCCTGGGTCAATGGAGGTGAAGAATAGGGGAGGTGGAGGAAGAGGATGCACTTTGGGGTGAGAACATTAGAGCTGGAACACCACGTTCCACCACTGACAGGTCCCACACAGAACACAGTGAAAACCCTCTCCTACACAACTTTGAGCAAGCATTATATGGTGCCATGATGCATCCTCTCAGTTGAGCAGAGCTTGAACTAGGATGCACATGAACTATAGTGGTAGAAGCTTAGAGCTAGAATTGCGATTAATAGTGTTTTGTTAGTAATCAAACTAATAAAATAAAATACAAATCAAATAAAATAAAAATACCCACATGACACTGTTTTATTTGCAGTCGTCTGCCTGACAGTCATTACTTTGCAATTGCAATGCTCATTACAGGTGTGATTCATTGTGACATCTCTTGACTGTAGACAACACCCTTTCCAAGTGGGAGAGTCTGAGAAATGTGTGACTCTCTTTCTCTCTCTCTCTCTCTCTCTCTCTCTCTAATAAACAAAACACTTGTCTTGTGACTTAACATTGTTTAGACATCACTGTGTACGTGACATATTTGTTGGTGCATATTATTAGATGGAGAATTCAGAGTGACTCAGGTTCCATTTGACCTCATTCATCAATACAAACGTGATTTCTTGAACAAAGTCAAAGGAAACTAACTGCAAAGCAACTAAGCTATGTCATAGAACTGTTATTCTAATCTAAAATGTAAAATATGAATGCTATTTGAAATCTTAATTTCTTTAAAATGTATTGGTTGAGTTATGATTGTGACATAGGCTGACACATTCCTTGTATGTGCACTCTCAAAACAATTTAGGATTGGAGCAGCTTTCTGGACGTGGTATTGTTGATCTTTAACCAGGCCCTATCATTAAAACAAAGCTGTGGCAGACTTACTGTTGTGCTGAAATAAAGAAAACGAACTTTAAACTCTCCAGTCAGATGACTGGAGATAAAACTCTCTCTCTCGCACACACACACAACACACACACACACACTCTCTCTCTCTCTCTCTCTCTCTCTCTCTCTCTCTCTCTCTCTCTCTCTCTCTCTCTCTCTCTCTCTTATCTTGGACACAGTTCCTTTTGTGGGGAGGACAAACTTCCCCACTCACATAGCCTGTGTTTTCCTGGCCAAATCGTCTTGATGTCACCACCACAAAGTGCACTGGAGAAGCAAGATCGACAAAACTGTAGAGAATTAGGGGATCTACAAAAATATATAATATTGAAATAAAAGTAAAAATGGACCTGACTTGGAGGATACATGAGAGCAGCCTGGAGCAGGTGAGCAGGTGGCTTTTCAGGTTCTACAGTGGAGTGGAGCGGAGCAGAGAGGCGGGCTGGCAGGTAAAGCCAGGCTGAGTTCAGGAATGTAGGCCTATGTTCTGCCTGGAACAGTACAGTGTGACGCGCCTGTGCGTGTGTGTGTGCACGCGCGCGTGTGTGTGTGTGTGTGTGTGTGTGTGTTGGGGGAGTTGGGGGAGTTGGAGTAAAGGAGGGAGCAAAGAGAGACAGCTAGAGGCTGGGCAGCAGAGTTAGAGAGAGAGGGGGGGGGGGGGGAGAGAGGGAAAGTCATACGGTAAATGCAATAATTACAGCAGAGAGAGAGAGAAAGAGAGAGAGAGAGGAGGGGACAGACACAGAGAGAAAGCGAGACAGAGAGAGACAGGGGGTTGACTGTTGCTGGCTCTGAAGGCTGTGTAACTAACAACACTCCTGCCCCTGCAGGGAAGCAGAGTGACAGAAATAAATAGAAACAGGAAAAGAAACTTTAGTTTAGTTTTGTTTTGTTAGGCACAGTTGAGTTGACTGTATCGCGAGTTGTGTGTGTGTTTGTGTGTGTGTTTTCTGAGGTTTACTTATTAACCTACACCTGGGAATGATTCTTACCAGGACCTCTTGTTGACAGGGATGGATTTTCTCTTGGATTCAGGATAATATTTGATGGACTCTTTCCTCCCCACATTCCCTCGGAGTTGTCAGCAGGGCAAGGAATTCTCTTCCTCTCATCTAAGAGGGGAGGGAGGGTGCATGGGAAGTAGAGCTGCCCGTTGTCATGGCAATGACGGCCCTGTTCAGGGGCAAGTGGGGGCAGAAGGCGCAGGAGCCCCCCGAGAAGCGGCCGGCAGCCGTGGTAGCCCCCAGTTACGACGAGGAGGACGAGGACGATCTAAAAAATGGCTTTAGCAGAGACTCCAACCGCAGGAACTCACGCTTCTACCGGTCCATGAGGAAGAAGAGGGTAGCTTCATCATGTGAACACACAGAAAGTAAGAAACTCAATTAAACTAGTTTGGCAGCACAAACATAATATTGTACAGTGGTTCTCAAAGGTTGTAATGTCACGGACCTGCAAAACTCCCAGAGCTATACAGACCTGTAAGGGTCCTTTTTGGAACCCCCTCAAGCAAACCTGAGGGTCCCTGGACGGTTGGACCCCACTTTGAGAACCACTCATATGGTACGAAAATCACACTTGTGTGATTTACCAGGGGGTACCTGGTAATGTTGAAATTAAGCATCATTTTGACTTTTAGAAGCCTGCACATATATGGCAGTGTCACTTTCATTTATTTCAGATTCACTGCCAGACATGAATGTGTATACAATTACAAATATACATTTTCTCGTTTCATTGTCAATATGGCCAATATTGAGACATGTGGGGACAAAAGCTGTATAAATAAATCAGTCACAAGGTGTATTTATATTGGCCACACGTCACGTTAGTGCCATTAACAAACATTAAAAGTCCATAGACTTGGCTGCCATATGACGGAATTTCAAAAGCCAGGCATAAGTAGTTAAGGATTGCTTTGATCATGTGATCTCTAAACCACATGGAGTGGATACATGTATGTTTTCTGTAGTTAACTTGCATTACTTTGAACATAAATATGCAATATACTGTAGTGTAAACATACCGTTTGTTTATATGTGTTATACATTACACTATATACCTACAGTACTTTGCAATAGTTTTGAGAGTAAGCAACTACAATTTCAAAAGCTATGCGTACATCACACAGAACTGCAAATAGCATATAGCCTACTACTACTCCTACAACTACTACTACTAATAATAATAATAATATTAATAATATTAATAATATTAATAATAGGCGTAATCATAATAATAATAATAATTTGACTGCCATTAAAATATTGAACAAATATTGCATTTGTCACAAAGTAACAACTTAACATAAATAAAGGCATGTTATTGCTTAGTGCTTACAGTGACTTTTCACTGGGGACTTCAAACTGCTCAACTGTGTTGTCTGTCCAACTATCCAAAGAATGTCAAATTATAAATGGCCACATGGCATTTCTGTTGGGGTTCAAAGAAGAATGCAGTGCACTTTTGTGGTACTCAAATTTGTGAGTTTCTTTTTCTTTTCCAACCCAAATTACCTTTTGGATTGGAAGTGGAAGCATGAGAATAACTGCAAAGAGTGTAGGCTACACTAAGGGATTTATGGTGTAGCTGTAGCTTTTATAACGGATACCATTTTTATCGGTACCTACTACCTACGCAAGTACTGATAAGGTTAGCACAGTCTCTACGGGGCATGTCCCACAAACATTCCGATGCTTCTACCTGTATAAGTAAGTGGCAAATTAACCCTTAATGATTCTCGATTCACACTATGTCTTGAGATGTGCTGTTCACAAATAGTCGGACAGACAACCCGGGGTGAAAACATAGCCTGCTGAATGGAGGGTAACCTAATCGTCAGAGGTAAAGATAAGTACGCAGGTGTCACTTTAGCTCATAATTACTGTCACCTGTTGTTTCAATTGTTTCTCTAGCCTCTACTCAACAACCCTGAAGCAGATTGTAGACTGGTTTCCTCTTGTTTGTGCTTAAACATTGTTGTATGGTAAACATCTTCACACCAGCATCTAATTGGTTTAGATATTTATCTACTGGGTTAAATAGTGTCTCTATGGCTCCTATTGATGGTGTGGGACACCAACAACCTCTGGCCTCGTTCCTTCCATCACCTTGTCTCGCGTAATTGTGACTGTTCTATAGTGTGCCCATTGACGGGCTAGCGCTGTTGTTCCAAAGGAACACACACACAGGCACGCTTGGCGGTCCTTCTGTGCTATAAAACAAGTGAATGAAACCTGAGAAACAGGTTCAATTGTTTGAGGTTTGTGAGGGAATTGTGTACGGAGGCGTCAACCTCTGACCTCGTGATTTCACCCAGTAGCCTGAAAGTTAGAGCAGATACTGGACATGAAAGTTCCTCCAACTGTGACTTTCTGGTTAGGCAGTTGGTTTGCATTATTGCCCTTCTCCTTTCACAATATATAGTATACACTACAGTACCCAGAGGCTACTTCTATGGTAGAGAATGATAGCAGTATTGTCTGGAGTGCTTATTCACCTGCCAGTTCCGGTTACAGAGCTTCTATCTTGCATCAATATGTATTCCACATATGGCTATATTAGTTGGGCCTTGGAAAGGAATGTGGCATATTTATATGGCCAAGAGAAGTATGCAATAAAGGTGTTAGATGTTAGACTTTGTTCAGCCTCTGCAAGGATAGGCCTTTATGGGTGTGATCAGAGTCATGCTTTTTATTTGACTAAGCAGACATACACTAGCCACCCTTGTTAAACAGGAAGATATTAAGAAATGCAATCATAAAACCCACAGAGCTATTATATCTGATCTGATATGATTACAAGCAAAATCAATCAATCAATCAAATATATTTTTATTAAGAACAATGTCGTCATATTGATGTGAACTGAAAAAGAGAGACAGCTATTCATGTGTGTTTTCTCAGGGAGAGATCCAGGCAGAGAATATGACACAAGAGTGTAAAGAAGGATTCAAGTAATAAATTATGACTTTTCACGATGATAACCCTTATCTCAATGTGGTTCCAAAGCTATATTGCTCAAACATTGATGTTTGACTTTCTCTTTTAGATCTGATCCCTTTTAGATCTGAGGGCGTATCTTGCCTATAGCTCTATGAAACTGACAGATCATCACCACACGCCACAGTGCAGCAGGTGATCTCATTATTCTCAGACATAAGAAGTCTGTTTTACAGACAGTAGAGGCATGACAGGGTGAGGCTGTCACAAGAGGCAGCCATATTAATGTAGTAGTGGGAAAAGTAAAGTAAGCGGTCAAATATGGGTGTAAAAAGTGCAATATGTCTATATAAAGAATTTAATTACTCAAGTAAAACCTACTTAAATTGTATTTAAGTCCATACTTACATAAATGTACTTTCCACCACTGTGTTTATGCATATCATCTATTGTTGGAACAGTTTAATCACGTTGTAAACCCTTTATTCCTAGTCAAACGGACCTTGGACCTCTACACCAAAATGTTGTGAGATTGTAAATCTGCCATTTTTGCAGAATGTTCCATCCAGAATATGGATGGATGCTGGTGTTCAAATGGTTAAAGCCCCACTAAACCATGGTAGAGGTTTGTGCTGTGTAGTTACCTTGCCATGATGCAACTCCAAACATGAGAGAGATGCTAGCAAACTGGATTCATGCCAATTATAACATTACAAAACCCAACAAGGCTTTGTGTCCCCTGTCTATTTATGATGGATAAATGTGCTATTGCAGTGTCTTATTTGTGCAATAACAAATGCCACGATTCTGTTGCTGGCCTACTTCTTTTCCCTAATTCCAATAGTAACATCAACATAAATTGTGTAGCCTATGTATTTTTTAAATTGTGCCAGATTGTGTATGACATTGGGGAGGTGCACTTTGTGTTCGTCTGAGCGCTAATTAGTGAGACTTTCCCACAGTGCAGTGTGGAGACTATTTTAGATTGTACATTTTTATTCAACAGAACAACTATTCAAGATATCTTGCCAATATTTGGAGTTACATCATAGCAAGATAATTCAAACCTGGTTCCTTGCCGTGTGTAATTAGTAAGGCTTTTGAATAGATGCTCCATTTTGCAAAATATAATCTTCTGGTAGAAGTGGGACAGCAATTAGGGCTGCAAGAATGTGCGGACATGTGGGGGCTGCAACATTAAATAGGCCTCTTTTGTCCAAGCAAGGGGTTGCATAACATCTTATTAACAGCTTCAACGCATTGAGTTGTTACACGCAACACTTTTAGGCAGTCTGCAGGTACAAAGTCTGTTTCCTGCTAGACAAACATGTACTTGCACACTTGTCTTGAAGACACATAGATCTTCTCCAAGGGTCACAGAACACCATGAGCTTTGGATCTACAGTCAGCAGAAAGTGACAATCTGTGCTGATGCTGCATGCGTGTCATTAGACAGCTGTCAATGCTCGGCCTCAGACAGAGAAAGTGTGCTTAGGGCCGTGAGAGTGTTTTCCTTAGCTAAGGGTGACATTATACACACTACACAGTGGTCGACAAAGTACTCAACGCCGATACACACGGTCAATTGTTACTCGATTCCAAGTGAAAGTTGCTCAGTCAAATTTGCACTTGAGTTTAATGATTAATAGCCTACTTAAGTATTCAAAAGTACAAATGAGACAGTACCTTTTTGGTCTTTTGCAATGTGCAAAACGCAATGTGAGTATATATTTCTGCTATTTTTACTATTTTGAAATAAAGTGGATAATTCATATTAATTCATGTAAATCTTTTCCCTTTCTAGAAATGTAGTGGAGTCAGAAGTACAATATTTGTATTTGAAATGTTGTAGAGTGAAAGTTACAAGTGTAACTTTACAAACAAATGATAGTCAGAAAATGTAGCCTACTTAAGTACAATACAGTAGTAAATATACTTATTGTCCACCAGTGCATTATATAAAGAAAGTCAAAATAAGAAGAAATATAAGCCTCTGCCTTAATCCTGTTCTTTATGCCCTACTTAAAGGCTTTGTTTTTCTGCTCTTAAAATGAATTGTACTGGTTTAACCATCCACCTCCAAACAGAAACTGCAGGAACAATGTACAATGTTATTTAGTCAGCCACTGTGGATGCGTCTGACGGGCAGGATCTGTCCTACATTTTATATAAGCATCTAGAAAGTTCTCACACAGTCGGTCGGGCTGTGGTTGAAGAATTCCTTTGTTCACGGTGGTGGCCGACCCACTGCAATTCAGCCACCAGGAACAGAAATGTAATTATAATCATATCTGTATTCTGTAAGGTCATGCATGCTTGCCCATCCTCTTATTAACCTTTCACCATGCTACAGTATGTATGTATGCTATCACAGGCCACAAAATGCTTACACTAACCATCACACTTAACCGCTTAAACCCAGTGGTGGAAAAAGTACTCAAATGTTGTAGTATCAATACTGCAATGTTAAAAGTAAAAGTCCGGAATTCAAAATGTACTTCATTAAAAGTATAAACGTGTTGGCATCGAAATGTACTTATTACATAAAGTACTGAAAGTAACTCATTGTACTCAAAGTACTCATTGTGCAGAATCTCTCATTTGTTTCAATTAAATCTTTTGAAAATAGCAGATCTACAAGCTCTGAAGCTCACAATGCGATGCGATGCATTGTGTATGCGTATATTTAATTTTGTATTTCTATTTAATTTTGTATTTGATCTTTTCAAGATTTTGTAACCCATTTTTCACCCGGTGACAATTGCCTAAACTGTAATCTTGGGCGCCGCTCTCCCTTTGCCAACCTGGAGAGAGCCCTGAACTGAGCTCATGCTTCCTCCAACACACGAGGAGTGAGCAGGCTGCTTCTTATCAGCAGGGGGGAGTTTTCCCAGCAGGATGTAACGCATGGAAGGAACGCGTTATTCCAACCAGTAATTGACCAGGGGGAGGCAGTATACAATCAAATTGATGGATCACTAAAATAAACATGCTCTGAATATGCATGCAGCTCAGCTATCTGACCACTTGACAGTTGAGTGGTCAGATGGGTGGCGGGTTGTGAGTGCTTTCACGATTTTCCAAGTGGACTCTGAACCAGAAAAGGTCGAGAGCCACCAATCTACAGACAGGGAACACAAGCTGCCGGCCCCATGATGATGGCTCACCACTCGCCGGCACTCGGTTGGCACATTCTTCTAAAAGTCATTACTACCTGCCAATCTACCCCCTGTGCTCAAAGAAGGCTCTGTCTGTAATGTGTGTGTGTGTGTGTGTGTGTGTGTGTGTGTGTGTGTGTGTGTGTGTGTCCGTGCGTGCGTCCGTGCGTGCGTGAATGCGTGTGTGCGTGTGTCCGTGTGTGAATGCGTGCGTGCGTGAATGCGTGCGTGCATGAATGCGTGCGTGTGTCCGTGCGTAAATGCCAGTGTTTCTGTACATAAACTGTACATTGTGTGTGGGTTACATTTAGTTCTACAGCAGTGGTTCCCACAAATGTTTTAGCTTGAGACCAAAAAGAGAAATTCTATGTTTCCCTGTGACCCCAAACTAGTGGAAACAGCCGATCTACAAGGTCAAAACGTGTTGCCGTATACAGTGCGTTGTGAAGTTGAAGATCGGCTATTTTCACTATACTTCTTAAAAGGTTTTCAAATTCGTATAGATTTTCTTTATGTCTTGAAAATGTCGTAATATTTCTTTTTAATTTTGGAAACACTGTTGTACAGACTACAGAGAGAGGAAATTGTATGTTTCCTCAGGGCCCAAACAGTGAAAATAGCTGATCAATAAAGCTTTGGACCATATTGTGAGCTTGTAGATCGGTTATTTTAATATTTTCACTACTTCTTAATTATTTAATTTAGTTTTTACTCGAGTCATGACCCAAATTGGTCCATGACCCACATATGGGTCCCGACCCACTGTTTGGAAGCCACTGTTTAGACCATTAGAGGACTATACTTAGTACCACACTTTTCATTTCCTTGTGCTTTGCGGCTTGCCTTGGCCCCTCATTCCTTGTACAGTGCACTAATCCCCCCCCCCCTCCCCTCCCTCTCTCTCAGACTCCCCCACTAGCAAAACAAGGGGGTCCATGCTGGGATCTCCTGAACCCCAGAAAACACCTCGGGCAACGAGACGGTAAGCCCAACCCTGCCATGCTGCCAGTGAACAAACACACACCCAATGCACACACACAGATACATGTCCGTAGGCTACGGGGAGAGCTTTTCAATTTTGTCCATGGACTCTCACGCTGGGAGGGAGGGTTATTCAACCTCAATATACAGCAGGTGAATGCCAGGAATGGGCCTCAAAAGCAGGGGGATCAAACTTTTTAAATGTATTTTGAAGATACTGCGACAAACAGGAGAAGGGTGCACACCTGTATTGATGAGGTGCTGCTGACCTTGGTAAATACGTCTAAAGGTAAAGAAAAGGCTGCACAATCATAGCCATGATGCAGGATACTATTTTTTCTCTCTAGAAAATGGATTTGCAATTTTGTTTTGTGGAGGCTCATTCCAAAGCATACATGGATTCGATTCCCGCAGGGTTGGCAAAAGGGCCTTTCTGTGTGGAGTTGTTGGAGTTACATGTTCTCCCCGTGTCCCCTATAGAAGCCGTGAACGGAGCTGACAGGCCCTTCTTGATGTCAATCAGGCAGATATTTTGTGATTTGTTTACAGATATATCTTTTAAATATATTACCGGTATTTAGTATTTATAGGGGCATGTCATGTGGTCTACTGGCTGCACAGCCTTTGCGATCTACTGGTAGATTGCAAACTATGTTTTGGGCACACTTGCTTTACAGTTACTATTTAATTTACATTTTGAAAACCTCAGCATCCATCCAGCATACTGTAGTAATGTACATACATGAAACATCTGTACACACACACACACACACACACACACACACACACACACACACACACACACACACACACACACACACACACACACACACACACACACACACACACACACACACACACACACACACAAATTTTAAATGTAATTTTTGCTTGTATCAAGTATCAAAGGCATTCTGTGCTGTAGACTAGAGCACATCACATCAAGGACACTTGCCCTTTCAGCCTCTGTTTGAAGGTTTAACCGGATCCTCAGCTCAGCTGACTCAACCAATAGCAGCTCTATTGTGGTAGTGATGAAAGCTGGAGATGTGACAGCTAATTTCTTATATATGTGTGTTCAAAATGAAAAGAAAAAGACAGATTTCGAGAGCACTTTCCCACAAATTCCCACAAGGAGAGACAGCTCCTGCAGCTGGTGATGACAACTGTTCTGAAGTCTGGCGTTTGATTTTTCGTTTGTTTTGCTTTCTCTCTCTGCATATTCAGCCCGCCAGCCTCGCCACGACTTCATTCTGGACCTGTGTTGCCAAGCAACGGGAAAATGGGGAGCCCACGTTCACCTCACGGAGGACGGATGGATGCGAACACATCTCCTGCCTCTACCGCTGGCTGCAGTGCTGAGGGGCTCGTCGTCTACAGGACACATTTGTTACCCAACCGAGACATGGAGAGCCTCTCGGAGCGCACGGCCACCGCCTGCAGCGTGCAGGAGGTCGCAGGGGACCGTCGGAGCACCGAGGTGGCTGACCCGGACGGCATCAAGCTCAGGTGAGGACAGAGTTATACAGGGGGTGGGTTGTATTACTGTGTATATATATTATATAACGACAATCTATCACCAGTGAGTGATTGGCTAAATGCATGAATATTGATTCATGAATGATCTTACTGTACTTGTATTGTAGCCTATACATTGACAATAAATCTCATCTCATCTCATCTCATCTCATCTCATCTCATTTCATCTCATCTCATCTCATATCATGTATCACAACAGTGAATATGACACTAGCTGGGCAATTACGGAAATTAAACCAATATTTAGAGAACCATGCAATAACCGATTTAATTTTGCTAATTGAATAATTGAGAAGCTGTAAAAAAAAAAGTAAAAAAAAGTAAATATCAACAAATTGACACAAATACATTACATACATACAGACTTTTTTATAATCAAATATATTGATTAGTTTGATTAATCCTCTTACTGTAAAATCTAGTGAATATACAATATTTTATCAACATAGAATGAGTGGATAAGACAGTTATACTGGTTCAACTGTAGGCTACATGCCACTAGTCCATGTGCATGTGTGCAGGCGTCGGTAATCCAATAAAGAACAGAACACAAAGTGGTCCTCTCAGGCTTGGTATAGTGGAGCCTGCTGGCTACTGGCACATGGCTCATATAGCGCACTCTGTTGTGGTGTCCCAGGGGAAAGCTGAGCTTGATAATTTGATGCAACGAGGATGAATAGAGGCACCAAATCTTGGAATTCTTGCTCATGGTTCATGCACCAACGTCAGGAGACATAATAAAGAACGTTAATTGTACGCTAATGAGTTGACATTTTCTTACAACAGGCCTCTACTAGAGACACGGGCCAGGGCCCACGGGTCACGGGCCAGGCCAGCCCGTGCCCTATAGACACAATGGTCGAAAGAGTTTAAAATGTTTATTTGTATTTATTGATACTGAAGTTGCATTGGTACTGTTTGTCACCTGCCTCTCCTAGTGCTGGCACTCCTCTCTAGATTGGAGGGTGCCAAGTACTGTAGAGGAGGTGGGGTGACTGTTCCTGTGTGTATTATGTTTGGTCTTTATGTTAGGCCCTGTGAATGAATTGGGCCTTTGAAATAAGTTTGAGTGTATATTCCTCTAAAGTATAGTAGTGTGGAAGATTACTCGTAGGCCTTAGTTGGCCGTGTGGTTGAGTCAATTGATTGCCACTTGCTGATTAGGGGATGGTTTGCCCCACCTGTATAAAAGCAGGATTGCCGCAGGTGGAGGCAGTTGAGTATTACCTGAGGCTAGGAGAGACATCAGGGAGAGCTGCAAGCCAGGACCTCATCGAAGGTTAAATAGCCTCTCAAGATCTGTTGTGTTTTCTTAAAGTTTAGCCAGCAGGTGTATTTTGTTTCCTATTTTTGGAATGTTATTTTGGCCAGTATTTATTACTTTTTGTATTGTCACTGCACTTTGGAGGTAAATAAAACGCCTTAAATATGCTTGTGGGCCCAGGCCGTAGCGTAACGGTCTGGGCACCGGATTGGTAATCCAGTCGCAGTGTGCCGCGGGTTCGACTCCCGGACCCGACACGGCCTTTACTGCATGTCATCCCCCCATCTCTCTCCCGTTTCCTGTCAGCCTACTGTCTGTCCCTTCAAAAATCAATAAAAGGCGTAAGCCGCAAAAAAAATATCTTAAAAAAAAAAAAAATGCTTGTGGACCTGTCTACTCCCTGGAACCTCCGGCCAACGGCCAGCATTATCACACAGTGAATGAGGATTGCAGCATTGCAGAAAGAAATATTTGACCACTTACAGCTGCTGAAAGTTGGGGTACCATTAACCCTCTAACACACAGCGTTGCTTTTTAGCAACAATTTTACTTTATTTAATTATGCAAGTTGAAATTTGCAAGTAGAAATTAATGCGGGTGTTAGAGGGTTAACAACCAATATAAGGCAAATAATTCAAAATGTCATTATACTTTAAGTAGCATGTGACATGTCAAATTAGGGGGTTTTCATGATGCTGAATCCATTCCAAGCATGAGTTTTGCACGAAAATACTCCTTGGGCTAAATTCGGCCATAGCCACTTGCCCAAATGTGCCCAAATGTGCTGACCTCATCACATTTGTGATGACGGCTATGGGCATTTTTAGGCAAAGGAGTGTTTTTTGTGAAACTAATGCTTGCAATAGATTCAGAATCTTGAAAACCCCCTAGTTTGACATGTCACATGCTACTTAAAGTATAATGAAATTTGGAAATGATCAGCATTACACGTGACACAATGCCAGAACATACATATTTCACTGCCAGTCATGGTGGTATAGCTGGTAGTATACCTGCAGCACGTACAGTTTAATTAGGCTACAGTTAGTTCTTGGAGTGTTCCCAAACAAGGACCCCCAAATAGCCATATCCTGCCACTGTGAAATGGCTTAAAAATAAATGAATAAATAGCCAATCTAAGCTCACAGCGCATCAGCATGGAGTGACGCATTGTGAGCTCGATAGATCTGCTTTTTCTGATTTTTTTAAATTAATATAAATATCAACATTCCCACAATAGGGCCTTTTCAACTGGCCTCACTGAGGACACTTAGGACTGTGGACAACCTCTGACTGAGTTAATGCAGTCAGTGGGAGCTAATAGCAGTGAGATGTCATTTCTAACATAAACTATCTATCCGTCTCTTTCAGGATGGTGAGCAACGGTGAGGAGAGGCCTCCTCCGATGCAAATAGAGACGATCTGCCACACTCTCAACATCGTGAAAAATATTGGTAAGCAAATAATAGTCAGCCAATAGGAACGCAGCGTTACGGTAACATATGAATTCCACCTACACCACCTCCAGAGCTGCTGCTGTAATATCGCCAGCTCTCAATAGAATGCTGGAAAACACTCTAATGCATGCACGCACGCACGCACGTCGCGCGCGCACACACACACACACACACACACACACACACACACACACACACACACACACACACACACACACACACACACACACACACACACACACACACACACACACACACACACACACACACAAATGTAGAACAAACATGGGAGCGTTCTCCGTCTACTGCTTTGCCACCAAAATGTGGAATGCCCTGATGCATTACTGTAAGTGATGTGTATCACTAGTTTCTTTCAAAATTGTCCAGGAATTTATTTTTATTAATAAATTAATAATAATAAGGGTAATAATAATAATAATAGATTTACATTTATCAGGACACCAAAAGAGCAGGTAAATTAATATAAATCAGGCACAAGTCCAACCTAACTTCACTCCCTGAAGAAGACCTCCTACAGGTCAAAACGTTGGATTCTTGTCAATAAATATACAGCATCGTGGCTACGTGTGTGCAGCCTTTTTCTCATTTTTACAAGTCCAACCTAAACCTTGCTAACGGTTTGGGCCTCCATTTCGAGAGGACGGCCATTTGAAGGCCTTTCAAAACTAACTTGTGCACGTGCCTAGGCTACCAAAGATAGTTTATGCATGCATGCACGCACGCACGCACGCACTCACACCCACACACACACACACACACACACACACACACACACACACACACACTTATAAAAACAACTTATCATCAAGGTTCGTGCAACACAATGAACTGCGTTGATAAGGCTTACAGCAGCTCCAGTGAGTCGTGTCGATCACTGACACTCACTGCCTCTGTTTGTCAAGGTCGACTGCTTCTATGTGCTGATAGTACATTTGGTTTGGCATGGTCCGGCATGGCATTCCTATGCTAACCATACAGTGTGTACATAATAAAAGTGGTTTATTATGTACAACAGGTTCCAATTCACAAGCTGCTGCAACACACCTGTTTAACGAGTGGAAATAAACGGATGTGTCTTGACAAATATACGCATTCACAGAATAACTCCTTGAAAAGTGCTCATCAAAAACACGCTTGCTCGGTTACAAATATCTTTCGCTCTAGCCGCTGTGTGTGTGTGTGTGTGTGTGTGTGTGTGTGTGTGTGTGTGTGTGTGTGTGTGTGTGTGTGTGTGTGTGTGTGAATCTGTCTCTCTTATGTAATTCTGAGTCCAGCTTTATACGCCCACCCATGAGGCAATCTGCAGAATATGACTGAGGGAGCTTATGCAATTGCAATTGTTCAAAGTCAATTTGCCTCTCCTTTGCAAAAGAACACACACACACACACACACACACACACACACACACACACACACACACACACACACACACACACACACACACACACACACACACACACACACACACACACACACACACACACACACACACACACACACACACACACACACACACACACACAGAGTTAGTGTCCGCCCTGCAAGCAGAGTCCTTATCAGTTTGCAAACACTCAGCCAACTTTCGACTGAAACTTGGCTAAGGAGAGGCTTGACTGTAAAAAAAATGTATGTGCTTCTAGCCCTATCATCTCCTCACAGTGTAGCACAACTTGGCTGTGTGTTGGTCGCGCGTGAATCTCGTTTGTGTCCGAGCATAGGCATGGTAACGCCCCGTCTGCCTGTGATTGGCCTACCGACACTGCCCGTATTGACTGTCCTCAAGACGGGTGGTGGATGCGAGGTTACTCCGTGGTGGGAAATAATACAAGTAGAGTAGTACGGCATGATACAAGAGAACTATAACTTGTAACTTTTATTTTTGTAGAAGAGGCAAACTAATAGTGCTTATGCCGTTTGCTTTGATTGAATAATTGATTGAACATGCACTCAGTAATTAGTAATATGATTTGATTTGGGGATGTTCTAGTAGTTATCTAATACTATTTGTCACGGGGCAGACCGTGCCCTATATATATATTGTAGAAATGACATTGTTATTATTCCACACAATGATTGCAAGAGGTTTAAATACGTATGTTTATATTTGTATTGTCTGATACTGAAGTTGCATTGGTACTGTATGTTTGTCACCTGCCTCTCCTCTGCAGTGCTGGCACTCCTCTCTAGATTGGAGGGTGCCAAGTACTGTAGAGTGGGTGATCGTTCCTGTCTGTATTATGTTTGGTCTTTAGGTCCTGTGAATGAATTGGGCCTGTGAAATATGTTTGAGTATATATTCCTCTATAGTATAGTAGTGTGGAAGATTACTCGTAGGCCTTAGTTGGCCGTGTGGTTGATTAATTGCCACTTGCTGATTAGGGGATGGTTTGCCCCAACTGTATAAAAGCAGGATTGCTGCAGGTGTAGGCAGTTCAGTCGTGAAAGAGCAACAGGTTAGAACTGTGAGCCAGGGCCTCATCGCAGGAGGCATTTAAGCCTGTAACAGTTACTGTTTGTTATTTTCTTAAGTGTTCATTTTGTTTCCTATGTGTGGAACGTTATTTTGACCAGTAGTTATTATTTATTTTTGTATTTGTACTGTCTAAAGACACTTTTGGAGGTAAATAAAATGCCTGAAATGTGTTTGTGGACCTGTCGACTCCTTGGAGGCTCCGACCATTGGCTGGCATTATCACACTAAAAAGGATAAATATGAAGGGAAAATAGACCTTTTTATAGTACAATAATGTTTCAAGTTTACACATACAAACAAATTACACAATAATCAACACAAACACTTTATTTTAGGGTTATAGGCCAATCACAGGCAGGGAGGGCGTTACCATGCCTCAGCCATGCCTATGCTCGGACGCAAGCGAGATTCACGAGTTGGTCGCGGAGTGGATGGCAGATAGTCAGATACTGGACACACTAAACAACCCTCTGTATCTAATAAATTTATTCCAAGGCAGCACGCGTTGCTCTTCCATAAAGCAAGATCCAGGGCATAATGGATTATGGATAATCTTAAAGGAAATGGCACCTGGCACACTGATTGGTTTAAATTGCGTAACGCCCAAACCACACCTACAGTATGCATACGTATGTAATGGGAAGCAGAGGTGTTAAGGATTTAGGTGGTGGCATAAGATAGCCAGTTTAAAGTGGGAACGCCTCTCACACAATACGTAATCCCCAAATTAAGGAAAAAGGGCCCCTGTCACAAGATAGAGCCAAAATCTCTTTGCAGAAGGTCTACAAGTTCACACATGTTCATAACATGCCCAGAGTAGGGATGCCAGGGCTCATGTGACTGGTTGTGAGAAAAGTTATCCTCCTAACTTCAGTCAGCACTAAATCCTTCTGCCCAAATGTCATTGGGTCAACCCTTAGCGGTAAATTTAGCCGAATGTGAAACAAAATCCCATTGTTCTGATGTGAGCAGATGATTAGATTATTATTAGAGTGGAGGCTGTGTATTTCTCTGACAGCGTCAATGACGTTGTCCCACGTCACGCTTGACGATTACATCATTTATGGTTCCGTGTCTAACAAAATATCCCTTAAGGCAAAGTGACCGCCCTGTGTGGAACAACGACCATGACTTACGCTCTCACCTTCATCCCCGTAGCGTTCTTCTACCAGGAGTACCGGGACACCTCCAAACAGCAGGAGATTGAACAGCGGCGACAGCGAGATGGCCTGACTCCAGGGGACTCCAACGAGGATGTGACAGACTCGGCGCTGACGGGCTCCGGGTCCATGTCTCCTCCGGCCCTGCAGCTACAGCTGAGGAACAGCGCGCAGTCGCTGAGCCTGTGGCAAAACCTGGAGGCCGTGCAGGACAGCGGCCTGCTCACCCAGCTGCCGCAGAGAGAGATCATCATGCAGGAGGTGAGGAGGCGGTGGTTTTACCTGTTGCAAAAGAGTGAATGTTCAGCTGTCGGACGGGCATTGGTAAAAGAAAGCACTGTCGATCCATTGGACGCTCTATAGAAAGCCAGAACAGTCCTCAGAGCGGCCCAGATCTTATATACCCTACACTCATTGCGACAAATCTACAAATCAAAGGGTGGCCGGCTACATTTCTTGCCGTTAAAGTAGGAATTGTTGGGAGAGATAGAGAAGGGGAGTGGAAATGGCGAAACAAAAACATGTGATTGATTGACGCTTCACTGCGTCTTTGGAGCGCTGACAAAAGGTTGAAGCCAGCACAATTGTTGTTTGTAGTGCGTCACGCCTGTCACACAGCAATACATTTCGGGCATGAATGTGTAGCTTCATGTTGTTGGCTTCCACTGAAAATGACTTGGCCAGAATAAACCATCGAACCTGGGTCCTTGTGCTCGCACTAACAGGGACCCCATCCAGGTGTTTCTAACCATATACTGTAATCTAACCATGCTGCAAGGAAGCTATAACCATAGAACGTGTTAAACTACAACGGCAGTGAATATCCAAAGTATGAATTATCCTTAAAAGTCAGAAATAGTTACAGTAGTTGTCTACTAGTGTCTCTTGGGGATACAGCATGATGTTTTGAGTATAAACACCTGACGTGACTCACCCATTTCATTTAAAAGTCTTGCTTGCGACACATGAATTCCACAAATGCTGTTTCATTCTATTTAGTTTCAAACGCTATGGCTCAGGTAGGCCTATGTGTGCGGCGTGCGCACACATACAGGCCATTGTTTTGTCTTAATGTAATGAAATAAAATGTTTGCAATCGATTGAGACTGGGAGCACCAACACTGTTGTGTGTCTTGTCAACTAAACGGACTTCTTAGACACAGGACTTCTTTCGGTTACCACAAAAATATGCAGAGAAAATTGGCATATTTCGGGCACAATTACGGATGGTGATTAATCATGATCAATTAAAGTTGGGGTGCCGTGATCCCCCTAAAGCATATCACCAGCTATTATTATTAAGGAGGAGGAATTTACTCATAAAAGTGTATAGCAATTGTTAAAATTATGTTTTTATGTAGACACGCACACCAGTTCATTAATTATACCTGGATTTCATCTTAGCACCACCAGCCACCTGATCCAGTCCCTCCACCTCCTCCTATGACGACCCACCTGTCCCTCCCTCTTCCTTGTGAAAGGACTGCCCATGGCTCTGCCCAGTTGTTTACTAAATATATGGTCTATGGACAGCAATCAAATCTTTACAGATTTGGCTACATTTGTATACTCTCATAGTTACAGATATGTAGGCTATGCACGGGTACATTTGGTTCAATAATTTTGTACTGCATTGTGCAATTAAATGCATTAATTAATTGATTTATTGAGAACGGAATGGATTAGTTTTGTTTTTTCTTTGCCAACTGTGAATAAGAGAAAGAAAGGAACTTACCAGTATGAACTTAAAAATAAAACTATATTGAGTAACCAATACCATAGTACACGGCTGTATAGTCTTCATGAAATCTGATAGTAGTTACTTGCTACTTCGGTGCTAGGGGAAACCAAAGCTATGCTGCTGAATGAATGGATTACATTTTAGGATCGCTCATATTTAACCTTTTAAGGAACGTGAACACTATACAATTTGGAAACTGTAAACTGGAACTGGAACTGGAACCTCACCCTCCGCTGTATCTCCGAGAAGAGAGCATAGGTTGAAATGGGTAGAACCGGTCCAAAAGCAGTGGCAAAATCCTTTTTGCAGTTTGGTTTCCAAAAAGTAAAGGTATTTCTGACGAGCTACAGATGATACACTTAAGGACAGGAAATTACTACAGGAAACTACTTGGCCTCACTCCCCGAACCCACCTCACCCCTGCCCACTTTGACAGGCTGGAATGGCTTAGGGTTGACGACAGAGTACAGCATCTTGCAATGGGTCTGGTCCACAAGATTCGCTACAGCACCTAGATACCCATGTACCTGTCTAAATACTTCCTTAATGTCACCGAAGTCCACACCCACAACACCAGAGGGAGTTCAACAAACCATGTGCAACCCAGATTCGACACAAAACAGGGACTAAATTCATTTTGCTCTTGTGTGGAACGCCCTACCAACAGTCATTAAGACATGCAATTCCCGTGACTCCTTCAAAACTGCTCTCAAAGGTCACCTACGGACGGCTGCAATTCGAAACTGGCCCCCGTAAAATCTGAATCCCCACCCACCCCTTTTCACCCTCACTGTATATGTTCTTTTCCCTTTTTACCTCCTCTATGATGATTTCCTGTTTTGACTATATAGTTGTGTATCCGTACGTCTAAATGTTTTGATGAATTGAAAATGGTGGGCCCTATTGTAAACAAGTGTATTAAATGCTTTATGGTGTTTGGGCAGCGGTGGCCGAACGGTTTGCGGAGTGGTCTTGATATCGGAAGGTCGCTAGTTCGTATCCCCGGACCGGCACGTTAACATTACCACCCTTGATGTGCCCTTGAGCAAGGCATTGAACCCCTACCATGAAATGTTCTATGAGCAGGACCTGGCTGTAAACAAGTTATTGAGCTTAGTCCAGTTACCCTTGGTAAACATGGTAACTTTGCTTTGCTTTGCTTCATCCACTCACAGTTAACTTTTTTTTATTGAGTTGTACTTGAAATGTACTGTAATTCTGCAAACTGTTAATCAATCAATAAATCAATCAATCAATCAATCAATCAATCAATCAAAAGTACATGTTTTAGACCAGGGTGAAACCATAGACATACAGTATATAAAGGCTAGATGGCTCAAGGCGGAGTCTCTGACGTAGTTCACCTGGCAGCCATCTTGCTGAGGGGCTACAGTACAGTATGTTCTATGGCAGCTCAAACAAAAATAATCTTGACGGATTTACAAATGGGTTGGTTTACAAACGTTTACAAACGTTGTCAATATGGCTATGATTCAGGATGCTTATCTGCTTAATGTTGTTTTTTTATATGAACGTTGTATAAAAGTATGACGTTTATAACAAACCAAACCGTTAGAAAATCGGTTGAAAATTGAGCAAGTTGTTGTTTTTGTATTTAAAAAGTACATGCCCCATAGGCCGCCACGTAGCAACGCCGCTCTCCATTGACCAGAGCCATCTAGCCTTTCTTATATCTATGGGTGAAACAACCGCTTACATAGCTTATGAAGTCAGCCAGTAGTTTCTTATATATCTATGGGTGAAACAACCGCTTACATACAGTACGTAGCTTATGAAGTCAGCCAGTAGTTTTTGTCAGAAGTTGCAGCCGGAGAGGCAGCATTAGCGCCTCCCCTGGTGAGAATGTCGAATGAAGTCAGTTGGAAAATCTAATTCATAAGAAATACCATAACTTTTTGGAAACCAAAAAACACACATTAACCACTTAAACTATATATATATATAGTTTAAGTGGTTAATGTTTGATATATATATATATATATATATATCACACTTTGCCTATTTGAAAACAGCCAATCTACAAGCTCACAGCGTGTCGCATAGCTACACACTACGAGCTTGTAGATCTGCTATTTTCTAATATAATACATTCAAAAACCTGTGAAATGGGACATTCTGCAATGAATACTTTACGTATAAAATAAGTTTGGTACTTCAACTAGATTTTGAATAGGCATACTTTTGTACTTTTACGCAAGTAGCCTACATGCCGGTATTTAAAATTAACAGTGTATTTCTACAGTGTGGTATTACTACTTTTACTTAAACGTATGAGTGCTTTTTCCACCACTGATGGCCCTCCCAACTCCGCCTACCAGGCACCTGTAACAGAAACCAAAGATAGAAGGCAAGCAGTGGGAGTGGGACAGAGTGGGAGGAGTGTCACTGTCACAGCCTCACTAAATAAGCATTTGTCTGTATTAATAATACCTTTTCTGACTGCCTTGTCTGAATACTGGCATTCCACAGGGGTGTATTTTATCTCCTCTTCTATTCTCTCTAATACACAAATTAGTTACAATACGACAACAAAGAGTTCTCTCTCATAAAGTATGCTGATAACATTGCCTTTGTGTTGCCTGTAGGATGTTTCCAGAGCCTCCTACTCCCAGCACATCAAACATATCACAAAGACCACAGAGTTGTGTTTGGGAGGTATAGAACAGGAGCAGAGGGCACGGCGTCCATCTTTAGGCCTGTTATAATGAGTGGGGAGGAAGTGGAGCAGGTCACTGATTACTGCTTTCCAGTAAACAAATGACGTTTCCTACCATTCTCTCTTTCAGGCCATGTTTGAGCTGGTGAGCTCCGAGGCGTCCTACTACAAGAGCCTGGAGGTTCTGGAGACCCACTTCCTGCGTAACCCTGTTTTGGTCAACACCCTCAACCAATCAGACATGCACTTCCTGTTCTCCAACATTGAGGATGTAATGAAGGCCAGTGAAAGGTAGGAACCTTGCGCTTTACCTTTCATCTGACTCTTATTCACCACTTGAACCACTTGTGAGCTTGTATATCAGCTATTTTATGCGAAGAGATTTAGTGTTGAGATAAATACTAGAGCATCGACTATAGAGCCCTGGGGGACCCCGGGAAGAATAAGACTGTGGCCAGGGGCCCATTGGTGGGAAGCACTGTTTGGGGTTAAAGTGGTTAAAATACTGTGCCAGTTCAATCTTGTTTCCAGTGCGGTGTAAAGTAACTAAGTACATTTACTAAAGTACTGTACTTACAGTACTTTAGTAAATGTACAGTGTATACAGTACTCCACTACATCTCAGAGGCAAATATTATATCATGTACACCCTATATACATTTTGGCCATTTGAAAATAGCCAAAGGACAAGCTCCCCCGAAATCCCAGATTAAATGATGCTGTCTGCTGTTGTATTAGGTTCCTGATGGATCTGGAGAACAGGATAGAGCAGTCCATCCAGATTTCGGACGTGTGTGACATCGTCCAATACCATGCCAACAATCACTTCAACGTCTTCATCGCTTATGTCATCAACCAGGGATACCAGGAGAAGACATACCGGCGAATATTGTGGGTATCCCTTTCACGGAGTACGCACACGCACACGCAGTCACACGCACACACGCACGCAGTCACACGCACACGCACACACACACACACACACACACACACACACACACACACACACACACACACGCCGTGCAACTATACATACTACTGTATATTACTGTACTGTACTGTACTGTACTGTACGGTTGTGTGTGTGTGTGTGTGTGTGTCAGTGTCCCAATCAGGAGTCAAGCACATTTGTTGACTTAAGCAGGAGGGTGTGGCGTGTGTGTGCATGCGTGCGTCCTGACCGACCCCAATCTCTGTTTGTGTGTGTGTGTGTGTGTATATGCGTGTCAATACAGTAGGTCATGCTACAAACAGACATTCCATGCTCCAAATGGATGAACGGACAGACATACAGACACGCCTCGTCTTTGGAGCGGCTGGTACCATTCAAAAATAGTTCATTGTAACATTTCCACAAACATATAGTGTGACATTCGTCATTTATTTTAGCATCAGAATCTAGTTTTTGTATGGTATGTGTGTTTGGAGACTGGTATATGTTTGCATTGATCTAATGCCAGATTGGGTTGTGTACTTGATATATATAATATACAATCATTTTGTTCATTTTGTTCATTACTGACACCCAAGTAGATTATATTTCTACACAAATCAGCTACCTGTCACCTTGTAGCGCTATTCCTAAATGCAAATGTGGAAAGTAATTTACTTAAGTACTGTACTTAGATAGATAGATGATAGAATACTTTATTGGCAGTTTAAGAAAATTACAGAAAATTTTAAAATCATTTTAAAAAACGCCAAATGGACTTAGACACAAAAAAGCCTTCGCTTGTTTCCATTGTGGTCCACTTTGTAACATGAAACTATACACATACATACTGTACAGACAAAACAACCATGGAACATATAATAAATAATCCTTATATATAAGGCTGGGAGCTATATACATAGGACAAGAGGTACCCTGAGAGAATAGTCCTGAGCATGGGAGATGGGCTATCCAGGGTCGGAAGCTAAATATGACCAGTTAATGTGTAGAAGGAGCCATGATTTCAGGTCTTTCCTAAATATTGCAACTTAAGTAACATTTTGATATATTTGTAGTTTATTTCCAAATTCCAATACTTTTGCTTCTACTCCACTGCATCTTGGATCCAAATATTGTACTACTACTCTACTATATTTATTTGAAAACCTTAGTTACTAGTTTAGGTAAAACATTCTTTGAATGTACAAATGCTATGTTCTTTATACATTGGACACACAAAGTACAACAAATAATAGTACAAAAATAGACTAATGCATTGCAACTTTGAAGGATATAACCTCATTATCAGCTCTGTAGCAGTGGCCAGCAAACTGTGTTCTTCTGGATCGGACTAGTGAAGAAACACAGGCAAGGTTTCCGTATATTAGATTAGTCGATGGGTGGCTCTTCCAAGAGATATTTTGCGCTCTCATTAGAAAGCGGGTGTAAGTGCCATCCAGCCGTTTCTCCATTTTCTTTGATAGTGTCCATGTCTCGGAGCCATAGAGTAGAATAGGCTCGACGGTTGCCCTAAATATATTTTACTTTGAACCTCTTACTAAGCTGGGACGACCAGATCTTATGCATGTCCTTGCAGGCTGACCAGGCCATACCCTTCCTAGTTTGAAAGTCCTTTTGGGAAGAAGATATATATATATGAACCCAAATACTTGTAGTCCTCAACCTGTTTCAAAGGAGTGTTGTTAAGTGTTTTGATAACGTGGTTATTGTTGGATTTGCATATATTTACGTATTCAGTTTTTGTCTCGTTGAGATAAAGACCAACACAGTTGGAGGCCTGCTCAAGAGACTGAAGGAGAGCCTGAGCGTAAACTCCAATGATTGACTGATGTATTTGCATATAGAACTTTTATGGCATCATTTTGTCGGGGATACCATATAATTTAAGAATTATCACAAAGTCTGCCTGTTAATTCATTGTCACAATCATGTGTCACAAACTCACAATTTACAAAACAGCTTGCAAATGTTTGCTTTTGCATTGCAACCAGCTAATGTAATTATGATTACAATTAGACGTGCTATACTATACCGCCTCATCAGGTGTTCCTGACATGAACAACTCACAGGATTGTGTGAGAGTCAGCTAGCGAGAGCATTTTGACATCAGTTTCCATCAACACTGCCTATTAAACTTTTACCAACTTTTGTCCATCAATGTTAGTCTGTACTTTCAGCACAGAACAGGTTTGCGGTTTATTTTGATTATATATTTTGGCTGTAAGGCTAAGGGAGTGGTTGGCTTGGCCCAGGCCGTAGCGTAACGGTCTGGGCACCGGACTGGTAATCCAGTCGCAGTGTGCCGCGGGTTCGACTCCCGGACCCGACACGGCCTTTACTGCATGTCATCCCCCCATCTCTCTCCCGTTTCCTGTCAGCCTACTGTCTGTCCCTTCAAAAATCAATAAAAGGCGTAAGCCGCAAAAAAATATCTTAAAAAAAAAGAAAGAAAGGGAGTGGTTGGCGATGTGGTTTCTGTTTTCTCCTTTCTATACTTTTGACATCATGCTTCTGTTGTCATGTGAACCTGTGCCTATGCCTATCCATGCACTGGTAGCGTCACACGAAGGGTCTTGTGCCTGGGGATTCCATCTTCTTTGTATGGTTAGGTCTTGGTTTAAGCGCACCGTATGACTCTAAATCCGGTATGGCTGCAGCTTTGGCTCATTAGTGCCTGGAGAGTTCAGTCGGTAGAGTCACCCAAGCTGTGATACACAGCTTGGGTGATACACAGCTTGGGTGGCCAAGCTGATGGTAGGTGTGACACAGCTCCACCTACCAAGTAAAGGGAGGTAGATATCCTCGTTTCTTGGCTGATGCTGACAATAAGCAAGTCTGACCTATACTAACTTGGCTCATTAGCACAGGGCCAGGGGGCTTCAGCAGAACCCAAAGTGGCTGTCCATCAACTGAGAGGGAAGCTTTTACTCGCTACACTGAATACACTGGGTGCAACAATGTCACAACTTTCCTTTGAATAACAATCCGGTGATCTTCAGCTGTCTAAATGCTTATGACAACTCTATGTTCTCCATAAACAGAGAGAGAGAGAGAGAGAGAGAGAGAGAGCAGAATAGGGAGAGACAGAAAATGTGACATAATAGTGATGATCTTTCATCCCCTCATTTGTCGCTCTGTGTGAGTGTTTATTCTTTTTAGCCCGCCAATGTTTTTGTAAATCTGTATTTTGAGCACAGAACAGGTTAGCTGTTGATTTGGATGGCTGTGATGTGCAAGGTGTGGTTGGTGATGAATGTAGCCTGAGTCCGTCGTCATCACTACCACATACCTGAGTGACACACAGTGACATTCCCACGGACTAATATAAGGGACAGACGCAAAGGAAAAATTTAATGGCAACCCCGCCCGTAAGCTCTGGAAAATATGACAAAAAGCAGCAATGGGTGTACGTATATGGTATTGGATATGCGTGTGTGAGCAATAACATTTTAAGGTGTGTGTGTGTGTGTGTGTGTGTGTGTACACTTACAGTATGTGCACAGGGTAATCCAGGGTAAAACCACTACTGTTCTCTGCACCGTTGATTTATTCTCCATCCTATGATGTGTTGCACGTTCGCATTGTGAGCTTGTAGATTATTTTTAGTATGCAACACTGTCATACGATAAATCCAAGCCCCCAGAAGGGCTGGCCAACGTTGAAGCTGCCACTACATGTAAGTGACGTCATGTGCGTAACATGCGTCAACCCTGACTTCAAATTTAAGACCGCTCTCAACTTCCGCTCGCTCGAGCCAATGAGTTATAATGGTACTTCCGGCAGTCTTCTGGGTGCTTCGCCACTGAGCAACTTCCATTGAAATGCATAGCAGACTGTCGCTCCGGTCCTCCCTCTATCCTTCATAACTCTATGGATAAATCAGGCTTGTAGTTAGCTAATTAATTACTGCTTTGGTGTAGCAGTGGCAAAGCCAGAAATCAGTGGTGGAAAGTATATCCACAACTCAGAGGCTGTACATTATGTACTATACTATTTACTATACTGTACATTCATTTGTAACTTTAGTTACAAGTTACTTTGCAGATTTAGATCATTACCAGTAAGACGCCTGAGGGCGATAAGCGTGTACACGCATCTGCCTGGGTGACAGCACTGGCGCTTTGGCATGTTTTGGCACTTTATTAACTTGCACAGTCATGATTTTATTGTTGAATACCGTTTCCTGTTTAGCTGAGATGGCCACTCAGCCAATGAGTTCCACCTGGGGAAATGCTTGGTGATTAACAAACATGAGGGGCAAGTGCAATGTGGGTTATAGATTCAATATGTTTGGAAAGTGCAATAATGTGGAGTTCTATTGTTGAGGTTTGATTGAATGCCTAACAATTGCCTGTGATGTGTTTCAGTAAGGATTGGGCTGGACGATATCAGGATAGCAGTGGGGGTTAAGATGTGCTGTTGGGATTGCTTATTGTCTCCACCAGGCCGAAGGCATGTGGGGAGAGTATGTTTTGCACTCCGTCCGTCCGTGTGTCCGTCCGTCCGTCCGTCCGTGTGTCCGTGAACAGCTAATCTCGGCCACCGTTAACCCGGTCGATGCCATATTTTGCACACACACTCCCTGGATGCCAACGATGAACCTCTGCCCCAAACTTTCCAGAACAGCCTGTTATAGCGCCACCAGGAGGCCGCTTTGTGCAAAACAAGATTTTGCACAGTACACCTACAGATTTTGTCCAAACATCACGCAAATTGGTACACAGTCTCTCTAGAGCCATTCAACGAAACGGGTCTTTCAGATTTATCAGACTCCATCCTGATTGGTTAAGATTGGCTTCCAAAGTTCACAGGAGTGCTCAGTTTCAAACAAAATGCTGTAAATCATGAACACATCGCGTGATTTCCGTGAAATTGTGCACCCACATTCCCACTAGGCCGAGGACGAAATGCCACATGAACAATTTCAACTCAGCCTCAAGGTGGCGCTATAACTGGCCGAAAAGTGTTTTTACCTCTAACTGCACGGATCTGTGGATAACCTGGTGGAGACCTGTGCCCAGAAGGGCACTTTTTCTAGTTTATGTTGTTATGCCAGTTGGTGCTCCTTTGGTGAAAAAACATACCATTGGTTAACCTTTACCAATGCCTCTTTACTGATTCTCCAGCCACTAACGGTCATTCCTACACCTTTAGAATTTTGCTATTCTAAATAGTTGTTCTACAAGCTCACAACACATCACAATGCGACATGTTGTGCATGAGCTTGTAGATCGACTGCTTTTGATGCCAATACATTTGTAATTTGACTCGAGTAAACTTTTGAATACAGGCCTTTGACTTAGGTACCTGCCTCGACAGTCGACACCTGCCAGAAACACAATCATAATGTCATAAAATCAACATCACTGCAGGTCCACGGTCCACTCTGATCATGTGAGATGCTGCAAGGTGTTACAGGGCTTTGTGTCCCCTACATCACAGGAGAGGAAACTCCATGACCTCCATGTGTATACCGTCATCAGATACTCCAAGTCTGAAACTGGCTGATATCACATTCTGACCTAGAACGTTGTGTCACACCCCTTCACATATAAAGTCATGTCAGGATTGTCAGCTCTGCATGGATATCAATGAGGCACGCGCGCGCACACACACACACACACACACACACACACACACACACACACACACACACACACACACACACACACACACACACACACACACACACACACACACACACACACACACACACACACACACACACACACACACACACACACACACACACACACCTAGTGACTTGACTACAGTAGTTGTAGCCTTGTGTTTGTCTCGGAAGCAGCTGCTTTCATTGGCTGCTGCTGCTGTATTGTTGTGGTATTTTCTCACCCATGAAGGCTTCTTAAGAGGTTTTCAGTGCTGCTCATTCCACTGCAGATTATTTACAGACTGCACGTCACAAAGCAAAAGGCGATTGCCCCCCCCCCCCCCCCCCCCCCTCTCTCCCAAGCAACATTGCAGACAGTAAAACCCAGAGGGAGTACTCTCATGATAAACTTTCATGGTGGGCTTGGTGGCTCTTGTAGCATTTGTGGAGGTGTCCCCCTTGTGGTCAGACAAATACATTGCAAAGCAGTGGTTGTGGGGATTTTGTGTGTTTTTGCTCTGTGCTAAACGATCCAACGTGTTTCTTTGTGTGCCCCCGGCCGTGACGTTTATGTCTTCCAAGTCAATGGCAAAATGTATTTATTCTGTATAAACTTTTTATTCCGTATAGAATAATACGATGACGTTCTCATCATCATACATCATCATCATGATAAAGGGCACCGCTCACTTCACACAAGGGTGATTTTTGAGGGGCCGTCACGTCTCATATTTGCCATTGATAATGAAAGAAATTAGGTCAATTAGGTCGGATCGCTTTTGGAACACGCATGCACACACACGCGCGTGCGCGCACACACACACACACACACACACACACACACACACACACACACACACACACACAGCACTCCTACTACTCCAGTCTCAGTCTCTACCCTATAACCTTCACAAAAGAGTAGAAATAGAGGGACACCTGAGAAGACACGTCTGCTTTCTGCTGTTAAACAACCGAGCATCTCCACTGATCATTCCTGTGTTTTGTCCAGACAGGGAAACCAGGCATTTCGTGAGGCCATGGCTGCGCTGGAGAACCAGCCTAGAGTCCGAGGTCTGTCCTTCACCTCCTTCCTCATCCTCCCCTTCCAGAGGATCACCAGGCTCAAGCTACTCGTACAGGTGAGTACAGTAGGCTACTGAAGCCTTTCAATGTGATGCGTGGGGAATTTGACAAACATCATATAATATGACAGGAGGCAGTAGCCGAGTGGCTAAGTGGCGACTCTGGCGAGTCGCTCCAGTGAACAGAAAATAATTTTTCAGGTTGGGATACTTCATCCAATTAGAAGCCCACAAAGAGGCAGTTCATATCATGTTCACATGTGTGGCGCACGTGCAACCTGTGAACATGATACTTCTTTGCAGGGACGGATTAACCGCAACGAGGGCCCCTGGGCCGCTAATTTATTTGGGGCCCCCATAGCGCTCATGCGCAAAGTCTTCGTGTTTGTATCAACTTTTTGACCTAAATTGACCCAATTTCCCCCGAAGGGCCCCTGAGAGCCAAGGGCCCCTGGGCCACAGCCCTAATGGTCCAATTTTGCCCTGCTTCTTCGTGGAGCGATTTAACACTTTTTTTTCTTTTATATAAAAAGTATAAAATATTTCCACTTTGAAAATGTTCATGTTATGTTATGTTTTTAAATGTGTGTTTTCTTTGTACAGAACATCCTAAAAAAGGTAGAGGTGAACTCTGAGAGGGAGCACAACGCAATCAAAGCACATCAGCTATTGGAGAAGGTAAATAGCCATCAAGCAGTGTTGGAAAGTAACTAAGTACTGTACATGTACTCAAGTGCTGTACTTACAGTAAGTGCAATTTTGAGTGTATGATTAATCTAAATCTTTCCTAATGGTGTGAATTTCTGTCCACAACAGATTGTGTATGAGTGTAATGAGGGGGTGAGGAAGATGAGTCGCACAGAGGAGCTCATCACAATCGACAAAACACTTGAATTTAAATCCAAGGTATTCATGTCAAAACACATTTCATACGGTCACAATCATAGGGACAAAGTGGATTTTGCTTGCAACTATAATTACATAAGTATAATGTCCTCAGCCAAGAGAGATCAAAGTCATCTTATCTGAATAAAACGTTCTAGATGTAACCTTTAAACATTGGGCTTGATCTGCAGTATATGGTTTAAGTATATGCACCTGCTCAAAAAAGACTGTAATACAATTTGCCAAATATCTATCTATCTATAATTATCTATATAATTATTTCTTTCCTATTAACTTCATGAAGACATTTTAGAAGACAAATGTTGAACAACTAGTGAAAATAGCTGATCTACAAGTGACGCGTTGTGAGCTCGTATCTGCTATTTTCAGTCTACTTCATTTTTTGGGGTCTTGAGCTAAAACGTTTTGGAACCACTGCTGTACTGTAATAGACTGATATTTTATTAATCTGGGTATGTATCTGTGAACATTATTAAATTATCCTATAGCAAACCTTTTCTTTTAACACTGAACTTATATGGTCTGTTATTCACCATTGCAGTCCGTGGCTATCATCTCTCACTCCCGCTGGCTCCTGAGGAAGGGTGAAGTGCAGCAGATGAATGGACCCAAGAGCACTCGAACCATGCGTAGCCGCAAGCTCTACCACCCAGTCTACCTGTTCCTGTTCAACAACCTGCTGCTCATCACCAAGCGCCTCTCCAGGTTGGCAGGGTAACCAAATGTGCCGCCAATTCATTTGCAAAGAGGAAACGTTAATCAAGCCTGTTAAAAAAAAAGTTGGATGCACCTGGGACGTATCCTCAGTGATGTATCTCAAGGTCATCAGGGTTTCGGGTCTCTCGATTATCATACCCCTCACTCAGGTGACCCAGCTGGGGTGATCAAGTCCCGACTTACGTCCCAGTAGCTACCCTCAATCAGTCCCATTAGGGAAAAACCAGGGCCACACAAACCAGACTCCCAGCACCTGCAGGCACTTCATTCAGGATTGGTGGATTATAATGGCCCTCCTCACCGAGGGTTTCTTGGGCTCCCTCCTCACGGAGGACACAGGCTGGGGCGCTAACCCATACTGCTCACCCGGGTGCCATCTACATTCCGGCTGTCACCCGTCTCTCCGGTGGTCACCAGACTATACCTGGTTGTCACATACCGGTAGTCTATTCCTATGAGTCACTATAAATAGAATAACTTAAACTATAACTAAAAAACATCGCATGGATGCACCTGGGACGTATCCTCAGTGATGTATCCCAATAAAACAATAAATATGTTTTTTTAATATTTAAAAAAAGGTGTTTGAACAGCTACATCTGCCCGCGCCAACATTCATTCAGTCGAGCGGTTCTGTGTAGAGGTGTGAAGGAGGTCCACCCCCAAACCCTCATAAACTCTGTATATAGAAATAGAAATCCAAGGATACTTATAATTAGACTAGAGGATCTCTAGGACTATGGTTTGCTTCCTGCCTAGGGTCCTCGTGTCGTACATCTCACCAGACTGTTTGTCTGTGCGGTGTGCATGCGTCCGTGCCTTGTCCACACTTGGCCTTATACTCTGGTGTATTTGAGTCAAGCTAGGTGGTTCACTGGTTTGTTTGAGCCTTCTCTGCATCTGTGTCACATGTCCTTGTCATTGCCCTCCTCTGGGGAGACTCTTGGGGTATTGCTTCAGTTTGTAAATACATCAAAGATGAGATTATAATCCTTTTCTAATGGATAAAGCCTCGGCCAATATTGTACTCCAAGTACTGGCCATACAGTGTACATCTTTCTAGAAGCTTCCTCCACTTGTGATTTCATCACTGTGTGCAATTCCACTCTGCTATATACCTGTATGGTCACATTTTCTAAACATCTCATTTTAAAGGTACCTTTTAAAGGGAGGGTATAAGTGATATTTTTGTTAACAATTTGTGTGTTAAATGGCTCCATATTCTGATAGTACTCATTGATATAGAATATTTGTTCGGTAACAGCAGTGTCCCTATCTCTCCAGTTCTTTAGTAAGCAGAAAATGCATTTTCAGGTCGGGATATTTATTCCATCCAATCAGAAGAAAGAACTTGCACAGGAAATACAAACAAAATAAATAATAAATAAATGGGTACTTTTTCCTGATTGGTTTATTAAAGAGGCGGAGAGATGGTGAGACTATTGAATAAACACTATCAATGAGTAGCCTACTATCAGACTATAAAAAAACAGTCATTTTGCTTTAATCCAAAACATCACTTATCCTCAGTCATTTCCATATAATGATATGAAAAAGGAAAGTGATATGTTTTGTTTAGACATTGAGTATTATTTAAATATCAGAGGTTGTTCCTTACCTGTTGCCCTACCTTTAATAGCGGGGAGAAGTTCCAGGTCATTGACTGGTGCACACGTGCCATGTTGAGGACTGAAGACTGCGAGGACCAAGGCCAGCAGCTGGCAAACGTCTTCAATCTGAAGCTCCTGGAGAACCAGGAAGAACGTCCCGTCAGTTACTTGCTGAAGACCACCAGCATGTGAGTATCTGGAGCAACACTACAGCAAACCTCAGTCTGCAAAACTAGGGTTGCCAACTACCTGAAAAAGGACTTCTTGTAAATTAAGTTTAGTGTTTGTATACCATTAGGACTACAAATGCTTTTAAATCAGTAGTTCTCAAACTAACGTGTTAAGGACCCCCAAAATGATGAATGATGAATTTGGCCACAGACTCCTTACCCCCCCATCTGAACGTTTTTGTAGATACTTTCAAGATTTTTCAAAACTGTACAAGCTTGTATATCTGAGCTTGTAGATCTGCTATTTTTGAGAACCACTGTTTTTTTTTTTTTTATTATTATTTATTTTGCTTCCACGGTCGTACATTCTGTTTGTTAATTGATTCCCCAAAAAATAACAAAGTGTGTCCCTTATCAGTGCAATAAGGGACACGTCTTTAAGTTTCCAAATAGGGGAGGATACATATTTCAAGGGACGTTTGGCAGAATGGCAACAAGTCAATAACTCAGTGGTTCTCAACCAGTGGCCCTTGAGCCTTGAGGGGGTTCCATGTGGTCCCCAGCTAAATGATGTAGAGTTGGTAACCAATTGGACCCTTGCTCTCAAGATTAAAATTATTGTTAAAGATCTGCATTACTTAATTTACAAGAAGTCTACACAATCAGATAATGTAGAATAATTGTTATTTTCTCTCCTAATGGTACCAACATACAGCATGCAATTGTGGACAAAATAGTCTTAAGTCTTTGGCATGAGAGGTTAAATCTCATCAAATGGTGGTCCGTGGCTCAAATTCTGTATAAATAATGATATGAAAATGGTTGCAATAACTGGCTAGTATTGATCAATCCCAAATGTCTGACATTGACAGGAGCGAAAAGCTGCGATGGATTTGTGCTCTCACTCCCAACCGACGCACACGCTTTATGTCGACCAGTGCCCATCAACCAGGTGAGAGACACTAGTGTTGTTATGTCGACCAGTGCCCATCAACCAGGTGAGAGACACTAGTGTTGTTATGTCGACCAGTGCCCATCAACCAGGTGAGAGACACTAGTGTTGTTATGTCGACCAGTGCCCATCAACCAGGTGAGAGACACTAGTGTTATGTCGACCAGTGCCCATCAACCAGGTGAGAGACACTAGTGTTATGTCGACCAGTGCCCATCAACCAGGTGAGAGACACTAGTGTTGTTATGTCGACCAGTGCCCATCAACCAGGTGAGAGACACTAGTGTTATGTCGACCAGTGCCCATCAACCAGGTGAGAGACACTAGTGTTATGTCGACCAGTGCCCATCAACCAGGTGAGAGACACTAGTGTTATGTCGACCAGTGCCCATCAACCAGGTGAGAGACACTAGTGTTGTTATGTCGACCAGTGCCCATCAACCAGGTGAGAGACACGAGTGTTGCTTTTTTTTTTTTTTTTTTTTTTTTTTGCGGCTTACGCCTTTATTGATTTTCTAAGGGACAGACAGTAGGCTGACAGGAAACGGGAGAGAGATGGGGGGATGACATGCGGTAAAGGCCGTGTCGGGTCCGGGAGTCGAACCCGCGGCACACCGCGACTGGATCACCAGTCCGGTGCCCAGACCGTTACGCTACGGCCTGGGCCACGAGTGTTGCTTTTGACAGAAAAGTTTGATTTAGTTTTAGTCATGACTTTTGAATACATTTTAATTTAGATTTAGTCACATTTTAGTCACCTGAAATGTTTTAGTGTTAGTCTGGTTTTAGTCAACTAAATATCACAATATTTTAGTATACTAAATCTACAGTTGACTTAGTTGACTAAAATGTATATATATTTTTTAAATCACATATTTAAGAACACAAGGGGCACAGTCATTTTATCTATAATATGCAGATATAAGTGCTTATTGCGCCCGCGGAAGGCACCGCAGTACCGCATGGCACCGCAGTATCAAGAGTAGCACCACCAGGCTAAGGAACAGTTTCCACCCGACAGCCGTCAGATTGCTGAAGCACGGCATGAGTCTGCCATCAGGACGCTGAGCAAGGCATGGGTGTTGCTCGGCGGCCTGATGACAGGCTGGCCTTAGACCTTCTTTTTGCTCTCCCTGAACCTACTGTGGATTATACCAGGGACTATAGTTGACCTGGACTTTAGCTCTTCTTGAGCCACCTGCACCTTGAACAATGTTGCACCTTGATTAATGTGGCACCTTGAAATATAGTGCATAGTATTTTCTCTTGTGGAAAAGAGACCCCTTGGTTGTACAGCTTGTAAATAACATAAGCGAGACCCTACGGTTGTGCCGTTTGTGAAACAAGCTTGGGAATATCTGGAAACCCCTTGTATTGTAAATTAGCTATGGGAGACCCTACGAGTGTGCTGTTTGTGTGGAACGAGCTTCTACATTTTCTTTCTTGCCTACTGCCTAGATCTCCTAACCCCTGCTAACCCCCCCCCCCCCTTCCACAACACCCCCCCCGCCCCCTCTCTCTCTCCTTCCCTTTCTTTGTTTTCTTGGGAAAATAACACAATGGGAACTATATGCATAAAATGAATTTCACCCACTTTTCACCTGGTTTAAACTGTGATGTGACAAAAAAGATTATTCTGATTCTCTTCTGAATGCTAATTGTGTGGTGTTTATCAGACTCTCCACAGGTGCAGTGCATTCAGTCATACTCATCTCAGGAACCAGATGAACTTTCCATTGAAATGGCTGACATCCTGAATATCCTGGAGAAAACAGATGACGGTGGGTACACGCTGTATACTCTTGGATCTCATTACTGACAACTTAAACCACTTAAACGCAGTGGTGGACATTTACTTAAGTACAATCTGAGGTATTTGTACTCCACTTGAGTATTTCCAATTTCCAACACTTTTACTTCTACTCCACTACATCTCAGAACCAAATGTTGTACTTTTACTCCACTACATTTACAGTATTTAAAAGCATACTTTGTAGACTTTGATTATCATTACAAAACAAACATTTCTCCCTCCAGGCTGGATGATGGGTGAGAGGCTCCACGACGGGGAGAGGGGCTGGTTCCCCACCCGAGTCGTGGAGACGATTCAGAGCAAGGAGGTTCGGGCTCAGAACCTGAGGGAGGTCCAGAGGATCCACCTGGCCCAGGGCGGGGGTGCTCCGACTGGGGCCAGGATGGGCTACAGGGGGGCCAGCCGCAACCCAAAGACCTCCAGTTACACTGGCACTTTCACAGATCAAGTGGAGAACGTGGAGTGAAGCATTGGAGGAATACGACATGAGAAATAAACAAGAGACGTATTCGTTGAGGGCAAAAATGAACTATTGCACGACTCCGCCCCCCCCCCCCCGGGATCACAGCGAACCAAGTGCAGTGACATCACTCTGTTCACATTTCTTCAGAGTGCCAGAGACTGGAATCTCGGGCATCTCGGAATAGACTAAAAAGAACTTGAGGATAGACGGAAAAGAACTTGAGGAATTTGGGCTCCTTGAAACCTGCATGCTTAATAATGTCAAATGAACTTCCATTAACATCTGTGCGGCCAGTGAGGCCAGTGTGGTCTGTGTCATGGAGAGTAGAACGGAGCTCGGTTAGGCAAGGAGCTACTCCTGATGGAACCCAAGAGAACCATGAAGGTTCTTGAGGAGATTAGCATGTGAATGTACTGTAACCACGCCTCAATTGCATGGGTGTATTGTATCTGAAAATAAATAATAATAATACTTGAGAATCAAATCCCTTTGAGAAATGACGTGTAAATCTCCTTGTAAGCCAGAGGTAAAAAATACAATAAAATACTGGCATTGAATGGAAATTAGACGGTGAATGTATCATAAATTGTTTAGTAACAAGTAATGCAACGGTCAAGGTTGTGTAACTGGAATGGGAAAGATGAACATGGCTTTTGGGGCCGGATCCCACGCCAACTTTGATATACGCACGCACGCACGCACGCACGCACACACACACACACACACACACACACACACACACACACACACACACACACACACACACACACACACACACACACACAGCTGGGACAAATCCTGTGCAACCAGGTCAACACAAGAAAACATGCCACACACCTGTTGCATGTGCACAAAATAGCACAGTGGAACTGGGACAGCAGAATGAAAAAGCATGGCAGTGAAACCTGTGTATGTGTAAATGTGTACATTGTAAGCCTTCGATGTTCAAAGTGATGAGCTAATAATTTCTGAATAATTGTCTCATTTCATTTTGTAAGGATTAATTTATTGTTAATAAAAATGAATCAGAAATGTGCATGGTGGAGGACTCTTAAGTACTTATAGGGTCAACATTTCAGAGCAATGGAGAGTGTGGAAAACTGAGACTGAGGTGGTTTGGAGTTGGACACAGAGGAGGGATAGTGAGTATATCGGTAGAAGGATGTTGAGGTTGGAACTGCCAGGCAGGAGGCCTCAAGGAAGACCAAAGAGAAGATTTAGGGATGTAGTGAAAGAGAGAAAAGGAGGCAGAGGACAGGGTGAGATGGAGGCAGATGAGTCGCTGTGACGACCCCGCCCTGAAGGGAAAAGCTGAAAGGAAAAGAAGACCTCAAATTGCCATGTATTGCTGTACTTAAATATATTTTAATAATGTATTATTATTAGTATTATTTTTGTAGTAGTAGTAGTATATTTAATGTTGATTAATTAATTGAAGAAAATCGTTAAATGATATAAAACAGTTTTACTCAATTTGTATTCATAGACCAAACTGTTTTTGAAACACTGCTGCCCCACAGTGGACATTTAAGGCAAGTGTATGTACTAGCCTACAGTAGTGGACAGCTGGTTTCACATGCTATGGTCCAGTCAGTCACACTGTAATTGTAATGTTATACCTGTATGTTGTCAAAAGGTGATCAATGATGCTTTAGATTAGAATGTTTAATTGATCTTTCTTACTTGAGGAGCAACCCAAAAAGCTACAGACTGGTAAAACCTAGCTGCAAGGAGACAGTGGGGGCTGGCTTTAGCATGCCACTTGGACACAGCTAGGCCGCTGAGTCCGGGGTCTGATCAGCCTTGTGGTCGAAGAGCATGTCTGTTGCAAGACCAAGAAACATCCAATGATTCCAGATTACAATTGGAAGTCTGATGATGTGTGTGTTTACCTGTGATAGGGAACAATAATATTTCGTATTTTTGTAACAGAGTGGTCCTCTGTTACTTAAATTGCACAGCATATTGGCACTTTATTAACTTGCACAGTTGTATTTTGCAGTCATGATTTTATTGTTTAATACTGTTTCCTGTTTAGCTGAGATGGCCACTCAGCCAACGAGTTCCACCTGGGGAAATGCTTGGTGATTAACAAACATGTGGGGCAAGTGCAATGTGGGTTATAGATTCAATATGTTTGGGAAGTGCAATAATGTGGAGTTCTATTGTTGAGGTTTGATTGAATGCCTAATAATTGCCTGTGATGTGTTTCAGTAAGGATTGGGCTGGACCATGTCAGGATAGCAGGGGGGGGGGGGGGGTTAAGATGTGCTGTTGTGATTGCTTATTTATGTTGTAATGTGATGGACTTATTATATAAGTTGTATAGTTCATGTAGTTCACAGAAACGTGTAACATTTGTATGGTTTGGTTATTTATGTATTTATTGTATGCTTATTTATGGTATATTCTCATTTGAAGACACCCCTGTAAATGGTATAGTCCATTCAAATTATCTCCAGCTGGGTATAAAAGGCTGCCATTTTGCAGGTGAACTAAAGTCTGTGCCGGGAGTAGAAAATTTGTATTTATGCTGGTTTGTAATGCTCATTTGGCGAATAAACCTATCATTGGTTAACCTTTACCAATGCCTCTGTACTGTTTCTCCAGCCACTAACACGGTCATACAATTGGTGGCAGTGGTGGGATCCCGTGCACAGTACAGAGGCTATGTAAAGAGTTGCAAGGAGGAAAGACGAGCAGAGTACTGTAGGTCATTAGCTGACCCAGGGGCCATGGCAGTGTTGAATCCAGAGGGAGGGCTGGAGGAGCGGGCTGAGAGGTGGAGGTCTGTTGTCCGGACACAAGCAGCCAGAGACCAGCCCATGGAGGAAGAGCCAGCCAGAGACCAGCCCAATCCCATGGAAGAAGATCTCTCATGATGGCAGCACCAGCTCCAGCAGCGCCACCTGCAAAGACTGACGGGGAGGCCAGGGTGAGCCACAAGCTGCTCCAACTGTCTGTAAACTGTAAATGTCCATTCTCATTATCTCCAGCTGGGTATAAAAGGCTGCCATTTTGCAGGCGAACTAAAGTCTGTCCTGGGAGTAGAGAGCTTCTTGTATTTATGTCGGTTTGAGTGGGAAAGTCATTTGCTAGCTCCCTGTTGTATAGTGGTCAGATAGACGTTTTGCCTTTTCATATAGCTAATCGTCGCCTGCATGCTGGAGGGTCATGGGTTGCAGATCGTCGGTGCCCCACTCACCATGTAAGCAGAGGTCCTCAATAGGTAAAACACTGCCAGTGCTCAGCGCAATGGCCCGTTGCAAAGAAGTTGATATTTTACTTGTGCGACATTCAGATAATCTTCAACCGATTGCTATAATTCAAAGTGGTATATATTCTGTGAAGTTTATATTTTCATTGGGTGTACAAGTCATGTTTTTAATATGCCATTATCAAATGATATCTAGAGAGATGGTAGGGTAGTGCCCTGTACTGATGTGTACAACCTTTATTCAAATAGTTTCATTTGTATTGGAGTGTGAAGCTTGAACAATATAGGTTAATTGCGGACCGCTACGGATAAACTGTGGATATTAACCTACCAATAAGGACCCGGGCCAAATGCCATTGCGCATAGCCTACACCAACAAGTCTATGCGTGGTGTGTGCATAGCCTCATGTGAAACTATATCGTGCTGTATTTTGCTTTCCATTTCATGGTCATGTGGAGAGAGAGAGAGAGAGAGAGAGAGAGAGAGAGAGAGAGAGAGAGAGAGAGAGATTCATGGTCATGGAGAGATTCATGGTCATGGAGAGAGAGAGAGAGAGAGAGAGAGAGAGAGAGAGAGAGAGAAGATTTTTAAAAGCTCTTTATTAAAACCACAGCTTTCCAAATCAGCTCAACTTGTTACAAAATTGTTCCACCCTCAATCAGCTACGCAGTACAGGAATAATATACTTCTTTTTTTTCTTTTCTTTTTTAGAAGCAAAGGACCAGCTCTCCTCTTCCTGTGGCCAACATAACACCCCCCCAACAGCCCAAATATGAACAAAGCCTTCCATATTGTTTGTTAGCTTGTAGTATGCATGCTCTGCCCTAAGTCTAGCAGCCACCATCCCCGTTAGGACTTGCACTGGATCTATAGACCCAGCCCCCTTTAGCTTGTTCCTTCTGGTGATCCAGATTGCAAGCTTTGCCATACCAGACATGAAATTTAGCATCGTATGCACCATCTTCCTTACTACAGCATACTTTGGACCAAAAATAAATTTCTCAAAAGAAAAAACTTCCCATAATCCGAGGAACCACCACTCTAACAAGTCAAGAACACTTTTTAACCTTATACACTTAGTAAACAAGTGTGCGAGCGTTTCTGGTAGTGAGCAGAAAGGACAGCCCTCCCCTGTGCTTGGATCCAGGTGTGTCAGGTGTCTATTAGTGGCGATGGCCCCATGCACAATCCTCCACTGGAGGTCGGCCGCACGCTTGTCGATTGGCCTCTTGTACAGTGACCTCCAACAACCCTTCGGGGAAGAGTCCGGGCCAAAAACCCCAGCCCACCTTGATGCTCTGTACCCCGTCAACGAGCGTGCATGTGAGACCTTAACACAGGTGTGATAGGCCTTCTTCTTTTCCATCTCACTGAATTGCCCCAGTTTTGGGGTTTTGAATGAGAGAAGTTGGTCCTCCCCCTCCTGCCACTCCCCAACAGCAGGAGTGACAGTTAGAGATGGAAAGCTGTACACACACTCATCATCCCATTGGTCAGAATTGTCATGGTTTTCAGCATACACTCTTAGGGGCTCCGATAAGGAACCACAGACCTCTCGAACTATCCTCAACAAAAGCCTTGAGGATCTGATGTTGGCCATCCACGGATGTCCGCGTGGCTTTCAGCAGGTGCCCCAACTTGACACAGCCTGACTCTCGTAGAGCAGCCCTCAGACTGGGTGATGACAGGGTTTCAGTCTTTAAAAAGTCATTGTAGAACAGTGGTTCCTCGAAAATCCACATCCCAGGTACGTCACCGGGGTCCCTGGAGGCCTGAAGAGCCTGCCACGCTTGAAGGACTGAGGCATAGAACGGTGTAAGTCCAGTAATGTCCGCCTCGTTCAGGTTCAATAAGAACAGCTGTTTGTCATAGCCCAAGCGACCGGCCTTCTTTAATATTAGGCTGGCTGTGCCCAGCCACCTTGCCCCACAGTCATACAGCAGTCTCTGGCCTGCTTCAAGCCTGAAAGCAGACACTCGCGAGGAAATGTCTATTAGGCCTTGTCCACCTTCCTCCACTGGAAGGTACAGAGCCGCAGCCCTTATCCAATGCTGCCCGGACCAGAAGAAGTCGACCAACAATCTTTGCACCTCCTCTATTAGGCCCCTGGGCGGAGGTAGAACAATCAGTCTGTGCCAGAGCATAGAGGCAACTAAGTTGTTCACGACCAAGACCCTCCCCCGAAAAGATAGCTGGGGTAGGAGCCATCTCCACTTTGACAGCCTGACACGCACTTTCTCCAGCACTCCCTCCCAACTATTTTCCTGATATTCTGCCGTACCTAAGTGGACTCCCAGAAACCTCATCCCCTGCCTTCCCCACTGTAGACCTCCAGGCAGGTTGGGAACCACCTCCCCCCTCCAGTGCCCCACCTGTAGGGCCTCACACTTCCCCCAATTCACCCTAGCTGATGAAGCTTTTTGATACACGTCAAGGCATTTTGTTATTCCCTCTATATCCTCCTGGTTCCTAATAATAAAAATGCTTACATCATCAGCATAAGCTGAGACGACATAAGGGGGGCTTTGGGTCATTCCGGGCAGAGATAGGCCATTAAGAGTGCTCCTGAACTTACATAAAAGAGGTTCAATGACAATACTGTAGAGCTGACCGGATATGGGACACCCCTGTCTGATCCCCCTACTCACTGGTATAGGTCGACTTAGCCCACCTCCCACCTTAACCATGCAGCTTGCATCATTGTACAACAAACCTATCCATTTTATGAATCCCTCCCCAATACCGAAGCCACTCAAGGTAGAGAAAAGGTAGCCATGGTCTACTTTATCGAAGGCCTTTTCTTGATCAATAGATAATATCCCGACATTTATTTCATGTGCCTTACAAACCTCCAAAACATCCCTAATTAAAAACAAATTGTCCATGATAGTTCTTTCTGGCACACAATAAGTTTGGTCCGGTTGTATTAGTACACCTAGATGGTCCTTCAGTCTGTTGGAAAGCGCCCTGGAGAGCACTTTATAGTCCGAGCACAGTAAGGCTACGGGTCTCCAGTTCTTCAGGAGGGCTAGGTCTCCCTTTTTGGGGAGGAGCGAGAGAACTGCTCTCCTGCATGAGGGTGGCAGCGAGCCGTTCTGGTAGCATTCCATCATTACTCCATGGAAGTCGTGTCCCATGCATTCCCAGAAAGCCTTGTAGAGCTCAATAGGCAGCCCATCTACCCCTGGTGCTCGACCCGCAGTTAGCTGCCCTACTGCTGTGGTCAGTTCTTCGTACGACAGGTTTCTATCCAAGTCAGCTCTCTCCCTGCGTGTGAGTTTGACCAGACCTTCCAAGAGTTCTGACTGGCATTGCTCTTCACATGGCTCCGCTCCGAATAGAGCTGTGTAGAAATCCACAGCGCATCTCCTCATCTCACCAGAGTCCGTAGAAATCCTGCCATCTGGCAGTGTTAGACAGGACATCTGCCTCCCCTTTGCCTTCTTCTTCTCCAAGTTAAAAAAGAACGCACTTGGAGCATCCATGTCCTTAATTGACATTGACAGCTCTAACGAGAGCTCCCTTCACTCTCTCCCTCATAAAGGAGTTAAGCTCCAATCTTTTTTCCTGGAGCAAAGTATCATCGCCGGAGCTTGTGTCGGAGTGTAGTCCACTTTCAATGTTCTTTATTTCGGTCTCCAGCCTTTCCATCACTTCCCTAGTGTTAGTTGTTGTGTAAGATGTATACTGCTGGCAAAAAACACGGATCTGTGCTTTCCCTATTTCCCACCACATGCTCAGTGACTCAAAATCACTTTTTCTCTGAGTCCAGATTGACCAAAATGTTTTAAAAGTCTGACAAAAAGTTGTGTCCTGCAGGAGTTTTGTGTTGAAATGCCAGTAACTGCTAACTCTCTCTCCAGAAGAAAGACTCAGACATACAGAGGTTAAATGGTGATCACTGAACCCCACTGGACTAATGCAACTGCTAGTCAGCTGACCTCTGAGCCCTTCTGATACATATATCCTGTCCAGTCTAGCCGCACTCACCCTGTTATCCACTACCTTAATCCATGTGTACTGCCTTGCTTTTTCATGCTTCAGTCTCCAAGCATCTATTAATTCTAGGTGACTAATTGTGTTTTTTAGACTGACAGATGACTGTAAGTGTGGCTCCTCGCTCATACGATCAAGAGTAAAGTCTGTTGTGCAATTCCAGTCACCTGAAACAATCTTGAGGTCCTGGTTCGTGGCCAGCTCGTCTTTTAATTTATTAAAAAGAGATATTCTCTCTGAGCCTTGGTTAGGGGCATAAACATTAACAAAGCAGAACACACACCCCTCAACTTCTGCTCTGACCACTGCCACCCTCCCCTTTACAAGCTCTTCTTTAGACAAAATATTCACATGTAGCTTGTCTGAGAAGATAACTGCAACACCTCCACTGACATTGCTGCCATGGCTTAGAAAAAAGGAGCCCTTCCAAAACAGGCCCCAGTCTACTTCATTATCCTCATCGCTGTGAGTCTCTTGCAAAAAAAGCACATCAATTCTCTTCTGCTCTACTACCTCTGCTATTAGAGCCCTCTTATGCCTGTCCCTCCCTCCATTCATATTCAAAGAACCTTAACCTTAACCTTAAAGAATCTTAAGCCCCCCCATCAGAAAATAAGAGTGCAGAAAAATAGAGATCAGTATAAACCAGCTTGAGAGTGAGCAAGACCCCTTGTGATGCATAATCATCATTATTTACTTTTTTTTTTTTTTGGGCAGCAGCCCTCCTTCCTGCCCTCTTACTGGGTGCTTCCTCTGCCTTTTTCAAAGAAGTTACAAACTTCCTCAATCGAAACCTCTTTCTTTCGTCCAATAGGTCAGTCCCAACTGTTTTCTGTAAAACATTGACACTCCTTATGAACTTCCCTATTTATTAGGAAAATAGTCCTTTACTTTGACAGATTTCCCAAAAGTCTCATCCAGAAAATCATTTATTTCATGCAAGGAGTAAGCCTCGTTTTGTTCAGCATACTCCTCTTCTTCCATCTCACTGTTCTGCTGACTGTTAGACAAGGAGGTACCTACGTCAACGCCAGCATCAGCCACGTCAGCTTCAGTTTGCGAGTGTGTCAACTGTGAAGTCTGACTCACAACTTCAGCCTCATCTGCTGATCCTTGTGTTTCATCAATCTGTTCTATCGCTGTCTGCTCGTCTGTCGCGCTAACAACACCATTCTGTTCTAACACTGGCTGCTCGTCTGCTGCGCTATCATCATCATCATCATCATCATCATTATCAAGGGGCGGGGCCGTCAGCCTAACCCTAACCCTCGGTGCCCTGGCTACAGCCTGCCCTTCTACTGCAGCCTCGGCTCTTTGTTTTTGCGGACACGCAATACGCTTATGTATGTCCAAACATCCCGCACTTAAAACATCTCATGTTGCCACCATTAGCATAGACCATATAGTGACTATTGTCATATTTCACTTTGAATGACACCTCCAACTCCTGTGTAGGAGAGTCGAGGAACATGTATGCCTGTCTGCGAAGTGAGTGAACATGCTTTAGCTTCGCGTCTTTACACCCGAGACTTACAGCCTTGAGTGGGCTGGAAAACTTGCCAAAGCGTTTGAGTTCTTGCTCTAACAGCTCGTTTGGGATAAACGGCGGTAGGCCTACACCTGAAACTATAACTCTCGTAGAGGGTGCATATAGGGGAAACCTGTACAAACAGGTCACGTATAAACACACCGCTCGCAACAAGTTGATGCACATATCTTTCCTCTTTAACAAACACGATAACACCTTTATTCATGCGCGATGCATATTCAAGGTTAACGTGCTCAATCAGTTCTCCGACAGCCAACAAAACCTCTTCCACCGTAACAAAAGGCTGCGGTACCAGCCGAACTCCATGCTTAATGGACAGAGACGGATGGACGCCATCTCTCCCCCAAGCCTCTTCCCAAGTCACGCCAAACAGCCGAGTAACTTCACAATCCAGCGAAAATAAAGAAAAGGATAACCTTACCTGATCATGCGAAAAACAACAGAAACAGTAGAATCCAAGAGTTTCAGGCCTCTCACTCATTCACTCACAACCTACCACCCGTGCTCCCAGCACACGCACGAGAGGGAGAGAGGGAGAGAGAGGGAGAGAGAGGGAGAGAGAGGGAGAGAGAGAGAGAGAGAGAGAGAGGGAGGTCACTGTGCCTAGGCCTACATGCTGACAATGTGCGCGCGTGAACTTGTATTAGCCTACATTATAACGTTATACAGCTCGAAAATATAGCCACTCTACAAGCTCACAACTGGTTAAGGGCACGGGCTGCCCAGTGACAGATCCCATCTCTCACACGTTACAATTCTGGAAATTCCTGGAATAGTGGAATACAACAGGAAAAAAGATTTCAGCACCATGGAGAGCGCTCTCCGCACTGACATGCAGCAAAGCGGACAGATAGACTGATGATCCACAAAAAACAAAAGAAATTGCAAGTTGGAACACTGAGGACTCCTTAGCAATCTCTTCTTTAAAACAGACCCTGATTGACAGGAGTTGAGTGGGAAAGTCATTTGTATAGCTCCCTGTTGTATAGTGGTCAGATAGACGTTTTGCCTTTTCATATAGCTCATCGTCGCCTGCATGCTGGAGGGTCATGGGGTGCAGAGCCTCAAACATGAGAGAGGTCTCGCGCATACTAATGAATCTTTGGGACAGCTGGTTGATTATGTCCAGATTGGCATTGAAAATATTAACTCTGAAATAGCTTTCTGCATTGGATAGTCGCTCATCTTCACACAGCTCGTCAAAATGTTTAAACGTTTAAAAGTACAGGAAAACTCTCAAAGTACAGGTGAAAATATAGTACAGGTAAAAATATCAGAGACGGCTCGCCCCACGGCTTGGGAAGCCGTGGATATACACGGCTTGGGATATCACGGCTTGGGATATACACGGCTTGGCAAGCCGTGGATGTACTAGGTTAATTGCGGACCGCTACAGATAAACTGTGGATATTAACCTACCAATAAGGACCCAGGCTAAATGCCATTGCGCAGTAGCCTACACCAACAAGTCTATGCGTGGTGTGTGCATAGCCGCATGCATGTGAAACTATATCGTGCTGTATTTTGCTTTCCATTTCATGGTCATGGTCATGTGAGGAGAGAGAGCGAGAGAGAGAAAGAACTAGGTACATTTGCTCTACATATGGCGTAAAATTTCCCTTCATTGTCGATGGCATTTAATGTTCGTGTTGCCACAAATGTAAGTCATATTTGACCTAATTTCTCCTTTCATTGGCTATGGGAAATATTGAGACGACAAAAGCTTTATATAGGAGGGGCTAGTGCCCCTGAAAAAAGGAAGGAAAAGTAGAAATTGGGCATAATGGGTAGATACTAGATTGGTGCCCGGCCTATTCAGGAACCCATTGTACCCGTCTGTCTGTGTCTCTTTTATGCTCTTATATGGAGTTCCGTGTCAGGCACTTCCAGATATGGATTCCAGGGCAGTCCAATCCTGGTGGGCCCGGTGGGCTCGCTCGGCAGTCGGCACCAGTCGAGTCTATCTATTTATAAATTATGGAAATCTCTTCAAGCGTGTGTATCTGTACTTAGTGTAGCCTATCTTGAAAACAATCTGACCAATCAACTTCAAACTATATGTGAGAATTGCAGTGGGAGTGGAATACAAAGTCTGTTGAATCCAGAACTGACGATCCGACCGTTATGCCCGGGCATATATCTAGAGATCTGGTTGACTAGAATCGCCGATCCCACATTGTGCACACTGACTCTGCTCCTGTGCTGCCTGCCTCTGCCCCTATACTGTGTACCCTTGCCTTGTGGTGGTGAGTGAGTGACTTTGTCCAGTGTGCATTCCTCCTGTTCAACCTCAGCCCCTCCCCTCTCCTCTCTCACTTCAGTGATGCTTGCGGAACTCGACTTCATCTCGTTCCTGACCACATTTAAAAAGGTACTGCAAGTAGAAGTACTCTGTCAACAGGTACAACGGGAATTGTATAACCTCAGAGGCATGTGTTCCCAAGTCCCTACATTTTTGCCCATAGTATACATCACTCTTGTGCCAATAATTGCGGTAAAGCACATATACCCTTGTGTAATATTGCTTAAGTAAAGTCGTGTTAAACTGTCCCCCTGGGTTTGTACTTTGAAATTAGTTCTACATTTGGGCCCAAAACACATCCTGAGTCCCGACACCCACATGTGGAGATCCTTGTATCTGTCTTTGTGTCTGTACATGTTTATTTTATGCTCATATATGGAGATCATACTATACTTATGTCATAAACCGTCGACCTCCTATAAGTAAGTACTCTGTCAACAGTATTGTATACCCTCAGAGGCATGTGTTCCCAAGTCCCTACATTTCCCCCCATACTATAATCTGGCAATTTGTTCTGACATCACTGTGAGGTCAGAATGTTATAACCATATATGGCTTTGGCTGAGAGGCTATGTCACACTTTGCTGGCAGCGTCACTGTTACTTAAACTGGTAAAGTGGTTAATTTGTTGTCATTCTTTTCAAGCTACCGATTGGTAAACAGCTATAGTAGTTCTATTTTGCAAAGGAATTATTACTTAGAAAATCCTACTATAAAGAATTTCTTTGAAATACCACATAGAGTGCTAACTTGCAATGGCGCCGCCCCTGGGAAAGACAGAAATGTATGACAACGCTTTGTTCGGCATCTTGCAGAATGTTGGAAATGTACAGGATTTTCTGCAGATCTATTTTGGGTTCCTGTACCGCAAGACCGACTACTTCCACCGTGCCAATGGTGCGGCAGAGAAAGTGGCCCTCAAGAAATTCAAGATATTTGAAAAGATTGCAGAGAAGGACAGAAATAATGGGCTGAAAAAAAAGGAAAGCAGGGCTGTTCCTCCCCCAGCAGCTGAAGAGCTTGAGTGTGCACAGCAGCAGAAGGAGATATTGGATGCCCAGCCAACCATGGAGTCCTCCACAGTGTCAGATCCAGCCTCTGGCATTCTCCCCAGTAGCGGTCCTAGCCAGTCATCGCAACACCGGACAACTGCAGCCGCCAGCAGCAACTCAGCAGAAGTGGATGAGCAGATGCTATTTCAGTCTAACCCAGAAAGTTATAATGGGGCTGTGAGGGACAAATACCGCTGGTCTCAAGGCTATGACGATGTGGACGTACGTGTAGATGTTCCTGAAACAGTTGTCAGGGGCAGACAGGTGGCGGTTAGCATCCAGACCAGCAGTGTACGTGTCTGTGTGAGTGTTGGAGCAGAAGAGACGGTCCTGATGGAGGGAGAGTTAACAGAAAAGATTAACGCCGAAGACTCAATGTGGAACCTCGAACCTGGACGCTGCGTTGTTCTATCACTCAGTAAGTGCGGTGAGATGTGGTGGAAAGCACTACTGAAAGGAGAACCGGAGATTGATATCACCAAAATTAATTGTGAGCTCCCCCCTGTGGCCACAGTTGATGATGAAGGGGAGCTTGCTACTATAGACAAACCCAAACCTGAGAAGAAGCTAACAAGCGAGGAAATGAAAGTGCATGAGATGCTGCAGATGGGCTGGAATGCTCAAGATTCACCATTTAAAGGGCAGCAGTTTGATCCCTCAATGTTTAACATCCAAAATACAAAGACGCTGGATTAGTTTACAGAAAGAAGATTGCAGATTACCTCAATTGCAACTGTACTTTGACCAGATTTTTTCTTCCATCTGCACCAAATCTCTCAAGATGTCCTGTTTGGATGTATGCATTAACCTTGTAGGAAAAGGAGCAATGAAGAGGAAGGAGGGGTTGAACTGAAAACAAAAAGAAACTGCTTTTTTATATTTAGAGGTTTTATTTGTATAGTGTTTTTAACGACCAACAACATGGAAAAAAGAAATACAAATATATAAAAAAAGGAGGATGAGTAAATGATAAGAGATGGCTATGTGCTGGTCTGCTCTGTGATATCCACAAATGCTGCTGCATCCTGTCTTCCAATTCTTTTGTTACCTTTTTTTTTTTTACAAAGATGAAGTTTTAGAGGATGGAAACAAAAATCACACCCATGTGAAGTGAGTGGTGCAACTCCGTGTGGGGGTCCCCGGAAGTTCCAGACCCGCAAGAACACACACGCCCAGGGTACCGGCCCGCTTCCGGCAAGCCGCCCTGTCGCCCTGTGTCCGAAGCGGTCCAGAGATGACAGATTTACCCCGTGGGGGTCCCCGGAACATCCAGACCACCAGGAACGCGCCAGCCCGGTCACACCCGAAATCATATACAGTTAATATGTGCGCAACAGTGACACTTGGTGGTGAAAACCAACCAAACGCTATTTTCGTGCCCGGACACATGCCAGCCAGCCAGCCAGGGACCCAGTGACACGCAGCTGTCTATAGGAGTGGTTGCACCACTCAACAACAACTCTTGGTGACTATGTTTCACCAACCAGATTGCTGGATCTGGGACCCCATTTACAGTTGGTTAGGCTTGCATCATGGATGTGATATGTAGAAACCTCAAGACTCAATTAAGCATCAACAACCATGAACAACGGGCAATGCAAGTGATAATAGGGAGAGGGAAGAAGGAGCATTGGTGTGGGTGGGTAAGGATGGAAATGGAGGGGAATTTCATGCCCCTGCTTTTTCAACTGTTTATTGTCATTTGTGTTGCAGTGTTACCATTTGCTCTAGGCTGATTCAGTATACTGTAAGTAAGGCTTAAATCTCCTATGCCCGGCTTTTCGCGTTTGTGTAAACACAAAAGTGAAGACAAAAAAGTGGGGACGCAAATGGTGATTGGCCAATTTACAGACGCTCTTAACCCAGAGCGATTTACATTAAGAACAAAAAAGCATGACAATACATAACATGATGTATAAGAGCGTCCCTCACTTCACACGCGTGTGTTTTTTGCAGTGTTGCACCTAATGGGGGAACCGACTCAGCCGAGCAGTCTGGGTCGGTTGGCAGCAAAAAGATGTGTGCATCATAGGCACACCTTATACCGGCCTCCATGGCAAAATACAAAATGACTGCTTAAGGCAGTTGATACGAAAGAACTGATGGTTATTGGTTAATCCTTTTGAAGCGCTTAGCCAGGAATCAAACAGTTTTGCAGTGCTTGAAATAGCACACCTGTTTTTGTATGAACTATCATTGAAAATGTCAATGATCTAAGGAAGGGCATGTTTGCTCAAAATGTGTCTCAATGGAAAACATTTCCCTCACACAGACTGCACTGCTACATCATTCAAATTGAGCAGTTTTACCAATCTGGTCCAGATGCCTGAAAGCTGTCACGATCTCCTGAAAAATATGAACGGATTAAAGTGGCTGATTTGTGGACACTTTTATGGACATTCTTCCCAGAGGCAGCCAAAGTTCTCAAGTGTGGCCCCAAGCTCTGCGCCGTCTACGGCCACACTGTTCGAGAAAGTGTAGATGCCGAGATACTGGGTTACCTTGAACAGCATTGTGTATGTGCTGGTATACAATTGTGAAATGGCGCATGAACACTAATCACAAAAAACAGTATTGATCAAGAAGGATATAAATAAGATGTAGAGTGCAATATAAATAAGATGCTGAGTAAAATAAATAGGCATATGAAGAGAATTTAGATGAATAAAGAAGACTCAAGGCGCACGGTGGCGACCTTATTGTCGAGCTTGGGCGGCCAATGGCGGTCATGGGTTCAGTGTACCCCGCACCATGCCGTCTGTCAAATACCCATCACAAACATGCCTTCTAGAGAGAACAGTGAGAAAACGCACCCAGGGCGCAGTACCCCCCGTAGCAAGTATTTTTCTTAATGAACGATAACGATAAAAAAAAATGTTTTTGTGTAATGTCTCCCTCTGAAAGATCGAAATAAACTATTCATAAACTATTCATTCATTCATAATGATATTTAACGATATTTATGGGTGGGCAATATCTCACAACGGGGTAAGGGCTAGTTTATATAAATATCGTCAATGTAAATGCAAATAATGGCAAACCCTATCTGCAAAATATACAGTCTCTCCACATGCCTTCGGCCTGGTGGAGACAATAATGGACACAGTGTTGAAAACCACTGCTCTAGTCCAGGGGTTCTCAACGTTTTTATGCCGCGGACCCCCGGAAATGTCTTGGGACCCCTGCCCCGCCCCCTATGTGTACCTACTATATGTAAACTCTTCATTTCCATTTTCCAGCCATTCAGTTGCAAAAAAATAAAAAATAAACGGGTTGAGAACCCCTGCTCTAGTCCAGGGGTTATCAACCCGTGGGTCGCGACCCCTAGGGGGGTCACCAAATTATTTTGGGGGGTCCCCAAATTATTAAATAAATAAATAAATACATTTGCAAGTGATTGGCTGGAAAATGGAAATGAAGAGTAATGTACTATGTAGTACACAGAGTACATGCATACATTTTCCTTAATGATTATATCTGGTTTCAGTATTTATGATATATTTTCTCTATTATTACTTGCGCAAGCAGAGCATGCAAGTACTAGTTTCGCCCAGGACGATATTCGATGCGTATGCACCGTCCCAGCAAATGACGTAATGACTACTTGTGCCTGATACGGCAGTGGTGCCAGATTACATACATGTATAGGAAGGAGCATTACCTTTAATCCTCCCGACAATAAAACATATCGTCATTACGCCACCATCGATAACCAATTACACTCTGGCATTGGGTCCTTTAATCCACATCTTTATTACGTCATGAGAGCTAGTTATACCAGTTATAGTATAACTTGCGTACTAGTACTTGCGTATGAACCATCCCAGCATATGACGTCAGGGTATAACTGTTATACCCTGACGTCATATGCTGGGATGGTTCATACGCATCAAAAGTGGCGCAAAGTAACCACAGTAAACCGCTAATCAACTTACAAATTACATATACATAATTACATATACATAGAGGCATTTCCTTTAATCCACCCGACACTGATCAACATATACGTCACCATCGAAGGCATTGGGTCCTTTAATCCACATGTTTATTACGTCATCATTGAGAGCTAGTTATACCCTGACGTCATATGCTGGGACGGTGCATACGTGGCGCAAAGTAACCACAATACCGTTAAACAAATTACATATACATATACACAGAGGCATTTAGTATTAATATCACTATAGTCCAAGATTAAGTAAAGTTAAAGCAATTGACAATTTAAAATAAATAATTATACTGCATACTGTACGTGATAACATATTTTATTTCAGTTTATATATATATCAGTTTAGAAACTAAAAGGGATCCAGAATAATTCTAAATCGATAAAACTGTATTTCTTTTATAGATAGAAACTTGTACCATACTTGTACTACTTTTTGCGAACGCAGTGAGCCACTTACTATGACAGCAGGGGCTGAGTGTCTGTGTGTGTGTCACGCTGTGTGGTGTCACGCTGTTACACCACCGGCCCGCCACCAGAGGGCGCAGCTGTGGCACGCACGCACGCACGCACACACACACACACACACACACACACACACAGGGCGCAGCTGTAGCACACACACACACAACCACACACACACGAGCTGCGTTCGCTTCACGCGTTTGCGCGTCTTACTTGTTTACATGCATAAAGTAGGTACAGTAGGTGTCACGTTCCGTGACATGTTTTGGATTTTCTTGTGTTCCTTGGTTTTTAGTTAGTTAGTGTTTTACTTCTTTGTGTTACTGTGATTTTGGAGTATGTATTTTCCTTTTTTCGTAGTTGCAGTTCTGCTTAACACTGTGAACCTTTATTTTGTAGTCTTGTTTTGTGCTTTCCTGTCTGCCCCTGTAGTTCTGTTCCCGTCTTGTCTCACTAGTCCTGTGATTGCCAGTGTTTCCACCTGTGTCCCCTTAGTTCCCCAGCCTATCCCAGTGTTGATTGTCAGTAGATTGTCACCTGTGTCTAGTTATCCCATGTCTATTTATATGCCCTTGTGTGTTCAGTTCTCTGTCCTCGTGCCAGTTCCCTGTTTCCCTGCATTGTTAAATAAACCTGGATCTTGCACCTGAATTCTGCCTCCGCTGCTACTGTCTGCACTTGGGTCCTACACCTTCTCTGCCCGGCACCGTGACAGGTAGGTAGCTAAACCTAATGATTCAACATTTCAAACATTCCTTCACAGAGAAACTGAGATTTGACAGTTTGTAGCGGTCGACAGTACTTGCGCACTCTGCTAGTTAAGATTATTTTTGCAGTCAGTTTGTATTGGTGGTGGGGGGCGGGGCGGGGTTCCCGAGACATGGCCAAAGCATTTCTGGGGGTCCCCAGCCAAAAACCCCTGAAGTAAAGGACACATATGGGACTGGGATGTGAGCGGACCATCACTTCACTCCGTCACTTCCAGCATGTTCAACACGAAAAACAAGACAAGCTACATGTTGCATGCCATGAATTCTATTTGAGGTTCACATTATATACTGTACGCCTCAGTTAACCAAATGATGAAGTAACATTGTCTGTTTAATTAAAGACAATGATGATATTCTGGCTGTTCCTCCGACTCCAAGTCATCCTCGAGGAGCTGTGGAAGAAGCACATGAACACATTATTACACAAACAAAATGCCAAACCTCAGACAGTAAAGAAGTACATTTACTATTTACTTGAGTAGCCTACTGTACTTAAGTAAAGTTTTTGAGTGTCTGTACTGTATTTGAGTTTATGTTTGGAATATGACTTTCACTCCAGTACATTTCTAAGACCAATGTTTGTACTTTGTTAGTCCACTACATTTCTAGGGAGTGAAAAAAGTGCATTATTAATTAGCCATATAGGGCTACAGGCCTTATTAAAGGGTACTGAATGACTGGATTTTGTATGTTGGATCAGACAATGTTGTGAGGGAGAGTATTATATTGGACAACGTGAACTGTGTTTCAAGCTTGGCCTGTTTCTGTCTGGGGGGGGGGGGGGGGGGGTGGGACTGGTGTGCTGGATGCAGATCGAATTGGTTGAGCTGAAATTCATTTTGGAGTTTGTCTTAATGTTGGCTTATAGTTATCTTTAGTAAACTATGTCTGGTACGTTGGTTACATTGGTTTGGTTAAGTTGGTTTGGCAGGTGTATGGTTTGCGCAGATTCCCATCCTTAAAAATAATAATGAATTGACTATAGCACTTTTGTGTTGCTGATTGTTAAAATGTGTGTGTCTCTGTTTGCCTTGTGGTAGACTTGTCACTGGTGTGTCAAAGCTGGCAGCTTTAGATGGTGAAACATAATGTCACAGTGTGGTAGTTTTATATGCTGGGGGGGGACGATAGTTGTTGTAAACTCTAAGTACTGGACCCTCGTCTGGTTTGACAGACAGGTAGTGTGTGCAGGCTGGGTGGTGTGTGATAATCCGGTTGAAGTATTCCTTTGGTACGGCGATTAAGTTTACTGTCAATAATTAAACCTAGAAATGTATTCTCAAACACTCCACATTTCCACATTATTTATCATAATTTTAGCCTCTCTGTCAATTGATCTATTACTGAAAATCATGAATTTAGTTTGACTTAGATTTAGTGACAATTTATTAATGTCGAACCATTTCTTTAATACTGTAAGCTCATTTTTCACTGTATCCAAGAGCTGATCCAGGTGTTTTCCTGAGCAGCACAAACTAGTGTCGTCAGCAAACAAGACGCAGCTCATTTGTTTTAATATATCGCAGACGTCATTTATTGTCATAATAAATAGCTTTGGACCCATGCAATACAGAGCCCTGTGGGACTCCATATGTAATTTTTTGCTCTTCAGAATCTACACCATTCATATGTACAAATTGTGTTCTGTCGCTAAGGTACCATGAGTTTGCAGTTCCTCTTACACCGTATCTTTCCAATTTTTTTAATTGGGTACTCTCAGCTGCCCCATCTGGCGGAGTCAGGTTAGCGCCGAGGCGCTCCAACACAAACACTCTTGACATTAAGCGTCACACTACCAACAATCAAAACCACGCTGTTTGTCCAAAACACACAATATGTCCTCTACCATCGACGTCATATGTTCATTTATCTTCAGCCGTACAGACTCCAATTGACTTGTTTTATTATGAGACATTTTCACCAGCTATCTAAATTATAATGTGTTATATACTTATAACGTATATAATGTGTAGGCCTACAGCTCTCTGTTCCCACTGTAATATAGGCCTACTTATACAATGTGTAAATGTCTCTTTTCTTACGATAAGCATCACAACAAAGAGGTTCTCGCCGATTCCGCCATTACGGCTGTAGTAAATAAACCAGTGTCGAGTGACCTAGGATAAGGTAGCTAGGATAAGACTTCCGGTGGCCGAGCTCTTCAGAATAAAAGTACCCGCTAAAGTAAATAAACGATTAATTTGCACAATTTGCACATTAAAACAGTAAATTAAGTATTTAAACGAAAATATACAACACAAATTATGTTTGTGTATTTTCATTACCATACAGTTATTAAAAACAAATTACTTATTCCGTTACAAATAGGACACTAGATAAAAAACGGCTCTTCGAGGCAGCTGTTGTGACATACGCACATGTTCAGGGAGATGTCCTCTACCACACCCCACTCTCCGCTAAGTGGGAGAGGTGTAAAATTCCGAGCGGCAGGCCTTCTACTGTTGTCAAAGGTAAAAAAAAGTGCAGTTTCCAGACCAGTGTGGATACTGGACAAAAAAACGGCTCTTCGAGGCAGCAGTTGTGACATACACACGCATACAAAAGTGCTGGGACAAATATATGCCATTTTGTCAACAACCATAGAGCGCAAGAGCTGATGGTACTCATCTATAGTCTTATCACACAGCCACCTGCCATTCTCTAGGTCAGGTGAAGGATTTTTGTCTATAGTTTTGGAATGGGTGTAACCTGTGTACATGGTTTGCATCTGTCTGTGCATTTATGCTTTTGTTTGACCTGCTGAAATTGGATTAGTTTGACACACTAGTTTTCTCGTATGACACAACAAAGAAACTAGCTGTCAGTCAGTATTTGTTGCATCAGCTCAAAGGTATATGAGCCTGTGTCATTGGATTCATGTGTCATGATATACCATTTCTGTTTTTTGTAGGTTTACAATGACACATATGGTGACCTGTCCAAAAAGGCACAAATACTGGACACAGTATAATTATTTTGTTGGTACAGACACAAGAGAGTGAACATTTTGGGGATTTCTGTGCCAGATCTTAACAGGAGAACTTGCTTACATGTTTCACATTTGTTAGGTTGAGCAGGAAAGTGGTACTGTGTCTAAGATGCCTTTTTGTGACACTTCAAGTGGCTGCACTATGAGTTGTGAGTGTGTCACCACATTGACTACAAACACATCGACTAAGACTTTTAAGGCAAAGCAGGTCATTTCCATGGAGCCGGAAGTACTGTATGTCTTCCACAAAGCAGTTTAATATGGTGTCATAGATAATTGCATGAGACAGTAATGGCACTGATGTTTTGGGAACGATTTCAGTCCAATTTGGGCCCCATTGACTTCCATTCTGAAATTGTAGTTAAAAATGAAGAAGAATGAAGTATAGGATACAGTACGTACGTGAAAAAGGTTATACTTCCTTTACCTGCTGGCACTGCAGTGGGCGCAAGAAGGGTCAAGAAAATCAGCCTGCCGGTTTGCGAGATTATGTAGGAAAATGGACAGCTAGCCTCTTTAAGATCCACACCATCAAAACTACCTGGTTTGGATTGATTTTATAGCACTTTTCTATGCACTACGTGCTTACTCAAAGCACTTTATTCATTCATTCATACATTTGGAGGTGAAGCGGCGCACAGTGAACCCCAGCGTCCTCACTGGCTGCCATTTGCTGGTATGGTAACTTTGGTGTCAGACAGAAAAATGCCCTTAACCGGGTTGTTAAGAGGGCTAGCAAAATTGTGGGGGAAAAAAATCAGCTGTCTGAGTCACTAGCAGGTTTAGCAGACAGCTCTCACCCCCTATACCGGGAATATGAATTCCTGCCATCGGGCCAATGGCAAAACCAACAGGTACACATTTTCATTTATACCTACCTCCATTCATGCCATCAACAAGGGAAGCAGGAGGAGGTATAGATGCTGTTTAGTCTCAGGGGTGGGTGGTGAGGATAGATGTAGTTGCACTTTATATATAATCTTCTTCTGTCGTATATGTCCTTAGACCTTCAGCTCTGTTGCAGCAAGCCAGTGTGTCATTGTCTAGGTCAATGAAGCCTTGATCACCATTTGGTGGCCGGTATGTGTGGTCTGTAATGGATCCCCACATTTGCAGTGGGCACTTTCTGTGACTTCTGCATGGATGCACCAAAGCGTCCCACACCCGTTCTCAGGCGGTTGAGGGTTGTCCACTCCCTGCGGGGGGAGATGCTGGCCAGGAACATCTGTGGGATACTCGATGTAGTGGTGAAGCCTGGAAGGCTACATTATTACATTGTTGTTACATTAATACAGATTAATGTAACAATCTGTGATAATGTATACGTATGTCTGTTGTTTATGTATGTTTTACTGTTTGTAATGTGTTTTAAGAGCTTTTATTATCTGCTGTAAAACAAAGTGCCCAGCTTGGGACATGAATAAATATAAAATATAAAAATAAAGGCAAGGCCCACCTTGCCTTTCAGTGTCTTGCCCAAGGACACTTCGACATATTGACAGGAGAAGCCGGGATTCGAACCGCCGACCCACGGATCATTGGGCAACCTGCTTCTCCTCCTGAGCCACAGCCGCCCCAATAAACGATATCAACAATAAAGTAAACAATATCTAATAATGGCAGTTTGTTTTTTGTTTTGTTTTTCCTCTAACTGAAATTTTAGACTGGAAGACAACGGGGGTTGGAATGGGTTGAAACCTTACCCAGATATGGAGGTGGCAGACGTCCGTCATAGAGCTGACATCGTAGTAGACAACTTTACACATTGCCAACGTTACTCTCACTTTCCTGCGGAGCTTTGCTCTTTGCTTTGGCCTCGTCTGCGTTGTGCCTCTCAATGAGCTCCTCCACCTCCTCCTGCTTCAGCACCTTGATCTTCGTCTTCCCGCCCTCCCGCGTCAGGGTGGCCAACTCCACTTTGTCCGCCGAGAGCTTGCTGGCGTCCATGGTCCTATTGAGGACTTTGATGGCCAGGGTCAACGCTGCGGCCAGCGTCATCTCCCCTTCTTTGAACTCTTGCTTCAACATGGACACTGCGGCGCCGCTGTTGTTGCCGATGCAGGTGGCCTTCCAGCCGCTGTAGTTGCCACTGGGGTCACTCTGGTACAGCTGAAATCTGTAGTGCTTGTCCCAGCCCATGTAGAGCAGGGACACACCGAACGGCCTCTTACCCCCGAACTGCGTGTAGGCCTGTTTCATGTCGCACAGATGTGTCACCAGCTGCTCGCAGGGTATAGGCTCCCCGTAATGCAACGCATACCTCTGTGCGATTAGTCGCAATTGGTTTGTGAGAACGTTGGCGTCCGATGTAATTCCGGCAACGCTGCAAGCCATGTCCTCATTGAGCTTGTAAATCTTCTCGGAGAAGATAACGTCATCCAGCAGTTTGTGGACGTTGCGTCTCTCTGCAGCTAACAGGACGCCGTCGTTCGCCAGGATCCCCAGACATGTTCCGGCGTGACCGATGGCTTCCATGGCGTATTCCACCTGGTATAAGCGTCCTTCAGGGGAAAAGATTGTAGTTCGGGAATCATATCTGCGAGACATTTTCACTTGTGTATACTCAAACCTCCTTCAGTTTGATGCTGATTAGATAATGATTTCTCACTGGGCTATGTGTTAAACTACACTAACCTCAAGTTATGGCATACCGTCTAACATTTTATAGATTGAATTGATGTCATCATCACATTGATACATCATCTATATCCAAATTTGGACAATCCAAGTCCCATGACTTAAATATATTTGAGTTAAATATCTCAAAAAGTATAGATCAATAAATAATGTGGGAGAAAGACATAGTAGTGGGGTTCTATGTTAGCCTAGTGGCATTGTGCACAAAATGTTTATGGTGCTGATTAGTCCAGTGGTTTGTATAGGATTAGCTTCAGAGAGACTCAGATTCACGGATACACATTATCTGTACCCAAATTTGGACAATCCCAGCCCCATAGCCTCAACATTCTTTAAAATGTTAAATATTTCAGTGGGATTCTACGTTGACCTAAAGCCCAAACCACACCAATGGGAGACGCAACAAAACGGTTTTAGCGTTCGTCGCAGCGCAACTGTTCCTGCAAAAATGTGCATTGGAAGTTAAAATAATTTCTGATATGCCTAATATTCTTGTATTGCCGCTCAACAACTACCTCAATTCTATATTTGAACACTCAATCATGGAAGGTGAAAGTCAACAAATTTGTACAGCTTGTGGTTCTGCAATGAAGAGACAAATATGTTGGATTGCTTATCCTGATTTCACTACTCTTTCTGTGAACCGTATTGATAATGATGGGAATTGGTGCACCACACCCCTGTAGTGTCATTCTGATCTCATCGAAATTCCCATTTGTGATAGCAGTAAAATTAAGTATAAGTTGGGCTCAATCATTTGTCATAGAGGCTCTGTGGCCAAGTCCGGACACTTCTGGGCACACTTACTTCATCATGACAATGTTGTCATTAAAGCAGATGACACAATTATACAGATCCTATACCAACGGCAAATGCACTGCCAGAGGCTAAACTAAATGGGTCACGGGTGCATATTTTTGTGGAAGGTAGGCCTACTGTAAACGAGGATAATAACAGAACAATAATACAGTACAATTTGGAAGATGATGATGTGGATTTATGCAATGAAAGACATTTTGCAAGACATTTTAATGCTGTGGGTCATGCAGTCAGCACTTTGAGGTTCCAGGGGATTGAAGTTGTAAACCCCCTAAAAAGAGGGGGTGATAGGGACAGAGCATTACTCCAAAGGGAGGCCTATTGGATTCACACACTCCAGACAGAGCATCCTAAAGGTCTTAATGAGGAGCATTTATTGGGCTGCTTCCTTTAGAGTTTAGCCTAGTCAGCCACTTTGGCTTATATAATTGGGTATTCCAAATTCCATTATATGGTTTAGAAGTTCTATGAGAACAGATATGAGTGGTCTGGATTCCAATGGTGTCTCTTCTTTATATTTATATTTAATGTTTCCTTATATATTTATTGTCTTTATATATTTCTAATGAGTTTAAAAAGCATAGACTCAAGGTGTGAGTTTAGCATTGTCTGTTTTGTCTATTAACTTCCCAGACACTTTAGGGGCCGGCCCCATATTTAGTATGATAGCTCATTGTGATGTATTCATATTTTATTAAATCTACTTATACTCGCATGATTGTTTATCCTGTCTTGGTACCACAATTAGTCTTTGATACTGTGTAAGATGACAATAGGTGACACCTGTCTTTAATTATTGTCTGATGTTTCCTACAGGTTTAGGTTGGAAGCTTTGTGTGTCTCCATATACTAGCTATGATGGGAAGAGGTGTGTGCATGTGAATAACATGCCAGCAAGTTATAGTAACACATGGAAAATCTGGAAAAAGTAAGTTGTTTTGAAACATTATTATGAAAAACACGACGCAATACATCGAATGCATAGAAATAGTAATCTAGGAGGACCAAGAACCTATAATCTGTATAAATATAAAAAATCACACCCGTGTGAAGTGAGGGGCGCTCTTGTCATCGTACATCAATTGTCAATGGTATTTCAATTGCGGTGGTGGTGCCACAAATTTACATCATATTTGGCAGACATTTGACCATTTTCTCCTTTCATTGTCGATGGCAAATATTGAGACGTGTGGGGACAAAAGCTGTATATACACCCGTGTGAAGTGAGGGGCACTCTTATCATCGTACATATCATCATGACGTAACATGTCGATTTGCTCAGACACATGACGTAAATTCTCACACAGGGGTCTCTTGGCCAGCTCTTTAATGAACAGAAAATACATTATCAGAGAGTACCCCATTTGTCAGCTTTCATTTTATAGTGTTCATCTATTTTCTGTTTACTAAAATGTAATGTTCTGAATGCGCACCGGGAATGTGGTCAGTTTGTTGAGTGTGGTGGGCGGTGACGTCACAGTGTGCCTTATTTACGAACGACCACAGCTGTGACGCAACCCCAGCTTCAGGGTAGGGTCGCTCAGTGCGGGCACTCGTCACACCCGGTGCGCAGCGCACTGGATTTTCGAACGACAACGCACAGAGTGAACAATAAACAGACAGACAGACTCAAAGATGCAGTACCATTCATATTGTCAATGGAAGCCAGCGACATGACAATGTAAAGACAATGATGCATCTAGCTGCTCTAAACGATACTCCCACTTGTCCTGCCTGTGTGAACACACCATTAGGACTGATTTAAGCACACCCCCCCCCCCCCCTCGTTTTCAGCATGCCCCCCCCCCCCCCCCGATGTTACGTGGCAGCCACTGTGGGCGCTCCTCACTTCACATGAGTGTGATTTTAGTATTACATGGTGTTATTGTTGTCATCGTCGTCTATAATTTTATTATTGATGTATGTACTTGCAGGTGGGGCATTTGAAGTGGTGGACGCATGGACATGGTAGGCCTACTTGCGTCATAGTATTAGGCCTATAATAATAATAATAATAATAATAATAATGATAATAATAATTCAAAAGTAGATGCTTGAATAATACTTACATTTAAAAGTACAAATTCCAAACTAAAAGTAAATTTTCTTTTTAATATACATTGTTCCAGAAACACAGCCCATCACGGCCTATTATGGCTAATTCATAATGCACTTTTTTGACTCCCTAGAAATGTAGTGGACTAACAAACATAAATACTCAAGTACAGTACAGACACTCAAAAAATTACAGTACTCAAGTAAATAGCAAATGTACTTCTTTACTGTCCACCACTAAGGTTTGCCATTTTGTTTGTGTAATAATGTGTTCATGTGCTTCTTCCACAGCTCCTCAAGGAAGACTTGGAGTCGGAGGAACAGCCAGAATATCATCATTGTCTTTAATTAATTTAATTTAATTAAACATCAATCTTTAATTGATGTTACTTCATCATTTGGTTATATAATGTGAACGTCAAATAAAATGCATGGCATGCAACATGTAGCTTGTCTTGTTTTTCGTGTTGAACATGCTGGAAGTGACGGAGTGAAGTGATGGTCCGCTCACATAGCAGTCCCATATGTGTCCTTTACTTCAGGGGTTCTCAACGTTTTTGGCTGGGGACCCCCAGAAATGCTTTGGCCATGTCTCGGGACCCCCGCCCCGCCCCCCTCCCCAACACCAATAATAATTAATAATGTAAACTGACAAGGTGGGGATTAAGAAGATTAATTAAACAACTCACATACCCAATACAATTGTAATGTGGGCCAAAAAAATAAGCCTTTTGTCAGTATTACACACATGATGGAAATACAAAGTGTTGCTGTGAGACATTTTCTCTTGAACAAAACCTCTATTCACTGTGCTGGTACAAATCAGTGAACGTCTTTAACTCTTCCATCAACGCAAATGGCAGGTCATCCTTCACTGTGTGAGCTGACTGACTGGGGCAGAAACAGAAAGGCAGGTAGGTAAACGGTTACCCTCACGTGTCGGTGAGCATCATCAACACAGATTGGGTTCTGTTGGAGGTCATTCTAATACAAATGGAATTGCCACTAAACATTCGCAGTCACCTGACCAGGTGAGAGGTCAGCCAGTAGATGATAAGTGGCTGAAATATAGCCATGCCCATAATGATATAATGGCGGAATCGAAGTTTGGCTCCGGTCCTAGCTGAGTCAGAAGAGATACTGCAGAGAATCTTCATCTTCAAAGAATTAGCAATGAAGACCATAAGCGCGACGGAGAACCATAACAGAGCCAGGTAGTAGCCAGCACTGCCGAACAGCAAGCCGCCCAGCATGGTGAAGATCATCCCGACATATTTGTACCCGCTGTAGGCGATGAGGTCAAAGGTGGAGAGGTCGCTCAGCACCGTGAGCAGGTACAGACTCAACCGCATGACAAAGACTTCGATGCTGAGCCACACCAGAGCGGTGCTGAGAAACAGTCCCAAATCCTCTGGACTGAACCGATCCTGAAGGCCAAGAGACACCCCGGCCAGCAGAATGTGGGTGATGAAGGCCATGGTGGGTATGTAGAGATCGGGAGCGTTCACGTCGTTCCTCGGTGTTAGCGGAGTGTCTCTGTGGTAACCCACTTCCCACTCCTGGTGAACGTATGGGAACATAAGCAGCACGATTTTATTGATGACATATCTGGTGTCGACGTCAAAGAAATACTTCAGCTTGTTCACCGCCATGAATCTGTCGATCTCTTTGTTCACGATATCCTTTCCCTGGTTGTACGCCAGCGATGAGGCGTACATCACTCCAACGTTGGACACTGGATCAGCAAACATGTGGTCGATCCCTGCACCTCCCTGAGGGGTGTCTGTAAGCCCAGGGGTGTAGAAACACTGACTGTTCATCGGTGGTGCTGTAAAGCTGGTGTCTTCGAAGAGGGTCTCTCCTGCTGTTGGTGGGGACACCCAAGAAGTTGGCTTTGTTGACTGGTAGACATGGCGTGGCAGGGTCATTGTGCTGCTGTAGTTAAGACCTAACATTGCCAGGTTCTTCGTGGAGCTCTATGTGATCTGCCTATAAGTACCAAAGTCATCCATATCATGACATCATCACTATGTCACAATGGGCAAACACCAATACATGATGACATATGCTATTCTTTATAGAAATACATTTCTTGTGGGGAAAAGGGTGTCTAACGACGGCATGGCTAATACGACTGTATGTATACGTGTATAAAATATGCAGGGCACATAGTTTTACTAATGAATAGAAAATTTGGATACTGAAAGTTTTCATCCCAACAATGAAAACTGCTGACAAAATCCCATTGCTATCTCAAATGGGGCTGATATACTACCCACGCCATTTAACGTGTATGTTCTATTGGGCACCAGAACCCTCACAATAACATACAGTATGTGCCCGGGATATTATACCAGTGTCCGTATGCTTTTCCGACCAGTCATTGGTCCGACATGCGGAAAACGACCAGATTAAGGTTGGCGAACATGCGTTAAGGTAGGCGACCATGCGCTGCTCCTCCCTTGCGGTTTTGGTCAGGTTAGGGTTTGAGGTACCCCAGTACCTAGGCATTGCACTTCAAAGGCTTTGGAAGCAACTATAAAATACATCGAGAACTCATGAATCTTTAACATTAGTTTACAATGTCCTTAAAGGACCTATCTTCATATTGGTCCTCACCAAAGCTCATTATAGAATGGCACCATCTTGGTTCAGACTGTATGCCCTATTTTGCGTGTCTTAAGTACCAGACAGTGGCCTTGTGGTTAGAGTGTCTGCCCTGAAACTGGGAGGTTGGGGTTCGATCCCTGTCCGGGTCATACCAAAGACTGTAAAAATGAGACCCAATGCCTCCCTGCTTGGCACTCAGCATCAAAGAGTTGCAGCTCACTGCTCCTTGGCTCACTGCTCCAAGAGATGGGTCAAATGCTGAGAACAAATTTCACTGCAGTAACGTGTGTGACAAATCATATGACTTTGACTTTGATTTATGACTTAACCTAAGACCTGGGGGTGTGGCCAGTGCTGTTTGGCTGTTTTGAGTGTCCAAACGGCATTGACCACGCCTCCAGGTCTTAAGTTAAGTCATAAGACCTGGTACTTAAGCCACCAAAATAGGGCCCTGTGTGTCTCAGAGGAGGACTGTGGACATTTTAAAATTGCATTTTATTTTATTGTTATGCAAGAACAATGGCTTCTATTATGCATGCCAACTTTCCAGGGAGAGACAATTGCTTCTATCATCATGCTAACTTTCCAGAAAGAGTGGTTTCTATTAGTCTGGAATATCCATCGATAATGTAATTGGTTAACACAGGTTTCTGAATTGTCCACAACCATCTATATGGCAGATTGAGTATAGATATTGTGCCAGTGGGGGTGTAATTATTAGTAACACATTTAAGAAATTATAAAAACTTATCCATAATCGGTTTATTTATCTATTATTTAATAATATTGAACTAACTTTGGGCATGTCATTGTAAGCAAAGGGTTTTTGCGACGTGTTTTGAGCTTCTAGATTAGGTTTTTTCATTATTTTTGCACGACACCATTGTATGACAAAGTATACAATAATAACCGATGCTGATGTTGATAGAATAATCAACAAATACTGTATATAGTTGCAGCGCTACAGCTGTTTTACTTTTTTTTTTTTTTTGTCCCGTTAATGTCACTAATGTTTATTTCTGGACCTTTTGGATGTGTAGAATACAGAACATTGATATTACAATGCTGTTAGGACAATCCTGATCCTGCATTTCTTGTTGAAAACATATTTTATACCAACGAACTACACTTTCAATCTAGTGTCCATATTTTGGGCAATACATTTTCAAAAGTATTTTGAAAGGTGGAAGACTTTCGGGAGTAGCCCCTAAATTGTACTGCATCTTGCAACTCTGGGCCACTTGTGATGGCTCCGGAAATTCCTGAGGTTCTGTGCCCCTGCCGCAAACTATCCATTTATTTATTTTTGAGCGAGTGTGTCTACACTCTACAGTATGTGTCTATAGCAGCACAAGTGTCCATATATGGCCATAATTATGCTAATGACATCAGTCATATCCATATTAGGGTGCCATATCAGCTAAGACAGAACTCTTCCACTCACCTTGGATTGTGCTTGGTGCCAATGCTATACGTACCTGCACCACTCACTTCACACTGGGTGTGATTTCTTGGATGATGGTGGAACTTGTGAATATAATTTGTTAGAGCAAGTTCATGCGTTTGTATGCGTGTGACTGTGCATGTGTGTAGGCACATAGTCCACCACTGACCACAGAAAACAAAAAAACATTGAACCATGTGGATCTCAGACATCATGTCCTGGCCAGTCTTATAATTTCAGTAAATTATGACATATACTGTATATGTATGATGTATGACTCTGGACAAGCATCCAGTCCGATCCAAACCCTGCTGACTTTCATTATGAAATCAAAGTGAAATATATTCAAAATATAAAACACTGGACACATAAATCAAGACGGCTCGCTTCAGGGCCAAAACGCTTTTGATCCTACATGTGGCCCTATAGTGCAGGAACCATGGACAGTGGTTATCTCCTAGCCCTCCGTTTTAGGTGGCGTGTACCAGCCATGCTTTTCATGGGCCTGGACCAGATACCTGTAGGATTGCTGTGCACGGTCAACATTGTACTGGTTGTTTTGGGCTCCAAACTGCACTCTGGCTTCTCCTTTGACGAACGTGGCACTTATCTGCATGATGACGGACTCTATGGAATAGGCACTGGTCCAGCCCTGCTTTGTGAGAAGCTCCATGCAGATGGCACCTCCGTCGAGAACGTAACCTCCGGTAATCACTGGTGAAACCACTCGCACAAATGGTGGATCAAAGGGAAATGTGTCTTTATACGAGACGTTTAAGAGAATGCAGTCCAGTCCGTCTTTCTTCTTAAGATCTTGCAGGTCCTTGTGTAAAGGGCTGTCTGGGTCCACTGACATCAGCTTTACATGCCATTCATAAAGACTGTCGTTCAGGAGCTCCACAGAATAGCTGCCTGTCTTGTAGCTCTTGGACCTGTAAATGTCTCTAAGCTCCTTCATCAGACGGTCAGACGCTTGCACTGAGCCGGACACGACTCCATTCACGTTGTCCTGCGTCTGGGTCTTACGGATCTTCTGCAGGATTGCCAGGTTCTTCTTTCCAACATCATCCTCATCCTCCGACTTATTCCCTTCCAATGCCTCATTGAAGTCGTCCAGTTCCAGGTCTTCTAAGTCCTCTTCCATCTCCTCCTCCTCCTCCTCCTCCACTTCCTCAGATGGGACTTTGTCGGTGGTCCCATACTTTGGCTCTTGTCCTACGGAAACTGCGGGCAGGGGCGGGTCCAACTTCGTCACATCAGGGTGCTGGGGAAGGTTGTACAGCCGGCAGAGGTCAGAGATGAGCTTCTTCAGCTGCTGCAAAAGCAGGGTGTTGCCTCTTCCCACATCTTCCAAACGCTCTAAAACCTGTGCCAGGTTTGGGTCATCGGACTCCACAGACCATATTGGAGGCGTGGAGGGGTAAGACTCTGTCATGTTGCAGTGGATGGTCACCCATTTCTCTCCGCTCACATTGAACTGACAGCTCAGCTCGTCATGGTTGCAGGCTACAATTCTGAAGCGTTCATGGTTTGGTTTGAAAATAGACTTCAAATACTTCAGTTCTGCTTTCAGCCCTGACACAGACATCTTGCAAGTCAGGAGACAACTGGGGGAAATAAGTGGCGGAAAACAAGATGGACTTACTTCACTGTTACCTTCACCACTAGTTAGCAGTGTCTAGTAACAAAATGTTTGGAGCTGACTGGTTAGATAGCTATAGCTAATGCAACATAAATCAGTTAACTATAGCTTATTGTGTGCGTTTTTTTCCTTTCCCTCTCCTTTCCTTATTCCTTCCCTGTTCCCTTTCAACCATACCCTCAAGCAATAGCACATCTTTGAGGCTGTGATCTGCCTTTTAAGGTCCACATTTGTCAACACTGTGATGTAGGGTCCATTTGGGCCTGGCCATATATGGACCATATACAGTAAAGAGAAGAAAATAAAAAATTAAAGGTGTCTGTTGGTTCTGAAGTAGCTGCAATGCTGCAGGGCCGGTTCTACAGCCTGACCCACTATAGGGTGGGAATGACCAATAATATGATTTCCATCAGCACCCTTTCGGTTAATAGCACTGATGGCAAGCGGTGCACCAGGTGGGTGCCCTGAGACCAGCATTCAAAAGCTGCCCTCAGAGCAGCAATTTAACATTAGGGTATGTATATCATTTGGCTGCCCTGAGAACAGCATTCAAAAGCTGCCCTCAGGGCAGCAATTTAACATTGGTGTTTGTATAGAATTTGGCTGCCCTGAGACCAGCATTTAAAAGCTGCCCTCAGGGCAGCAATTAAACATTGGTGTATGTATATAATTTGGCTGCCCTGAGACCAGCATTCAAAAGCTGCCCTCAGGGCAGCAATTTAACATTGGTGTTTGTATAGCATCAAATGTTACATTGCTGGTCTCAGGGCAGCTTAAATGCTATACATACACCAATGTTTAATTGCTTCCCCGAGGGCAGCTTTTAAATGTGGTCCTCTAGTTTTATATCCATGTGAAAGTTCTGGCACAAAACGTGTATTTAGTCAATTATCTCCACTTTTTCAAGAGATGCACACGGACATCTTTCTCTCCGGGCGAGGGGGGCCAGAATAATCGATTAACTGATTTTACAAATACGTCCTGTTTACTGCAGACGTCATCACCAATTGACCAGGGAAACACAAAAGTTTTGTTTGCAGGTGGTGTGATTAATTACCCAGCACCTATCGCAAAGCACCTGCCAATTGTGTGACCCAAACTCAACAAGAGCCATTCTAGGGCTAAGTGAAGCAATGGATGCCGCTCCAAAATTCAAAATGCCATTGAACCCGCCTCCCACTCTTATCCCCGCCCACTTTCACTATTAGCCCCGCCTCCCACCCTTGCTGATTGGACGCACGCGAGGGCCAATGAAATTGAATGCTTCCCTCAGAACACATTCCAAGGCATATAAGTCACATCTGCAAAAGGCGTGGTAACGACACTGCCATGACGCTCGTCTGTGGCAAACCTCGCACTGGAAGTTCCATGAAATACATGGCAGTGAATGAAGCCGGCTGGACCAACTCATAAACCAACCAGGATCCTGGATGGCTTAATTCTAGGCTTAACATAATTGATATAAATGATATGTTCTCTATGGGAAAATGTATTGGAGAGTTGTCAGTGGGTCCAGAAAAACAAGCCCACTGCTACAGTATATGCTCTATAGGCTATAGTGTTACCACACCAGACCATTATGCGATAGCATTTATGTGCATTTAATTACTTAATAAAGTGTCTGCCGAGTTTTAAGACAATTTTCCTGCATTTCGATTTTTACCACCTTTACGGGTGTACCAGTAAACAGATTTTGTGCTCTTATTCAAGTAAAGTTCTAATACAGAACTTTTAACGGAACATTTCAACTGAACATTATGGTGTAATAGATAAGTAATACATAAAATACATACTGCACATGCACGCACGCGCTTGCACACACACACACACACACACACACACACACGCTCGTCAAATATGTATTGAATACCTGCAGGTTAGGTGACTCACTTATTTCCATCTTTTGTTCAGGAGAGCCACTCCTGTCTCTCCTGGGTTGAAGGTAAACACACATCTGTCATGGTGAATGAATGTAGGTGTGGTTACACCTGCAGCCCTTAAAACGTACCAGCCATCACCACTTCCTGTCCTTATGCTTATTCCGTCTGTTTCATCTCTTCATCTCTCTCACTCATTTCACCGTCATGTTCGTCTCTCCGCCCGGCTACCAGCCTGTGTACAGCCCTGTAAGTACGACAAATACAGTTTTTGTTTTTGAAGTTGAATCAACTGAAATACAGAATGTGAAATATTATAATGTAAAATATTGTATAATGTATAATTAAATGATAGCCTTCGGGTTGAGTAAAAGTAGCAATACCAGCATAAAAGTCTATAACCTAAAGAAGCAAAAGCATCACTGTGCAGAAGGCCGATAGATAGATTAGATTTGTATACCTTTGAAATGTAGTGGAGTAGATGTATAATAAAATAGTATTACATTTTTAATCAGCTGAACAGTATAATAATTGATAGTTGTCCACTAAATGGACCCTTTCCGTGTCTGGAACTGAGAGTGTAGCCAAATGCACCCGTTCCATTTGTACACTTTGGTAAATTGGTGTCCTAGCGATAAGAATCATATCAATATCAGTCCGTGGCCTAATCAACATCAAACTAGGGGTCCTTGAAATTAAAAGGTTGATAATCGCTGGGAACACCCAGTCATCTGCAGCATTAACAAAATGTCCACCCTTCTTCTGTTTGTTTTGCAGAGTGTTCCTTACACAGGACCCATCAATGGAGGCATGAGAAATGGAATGTCCATATATATCCAAGGATCCGTTCGTGACAGTACCGACAAGTGAGATGTTACTGTGGCACCTTTTCCACCGGGGTTGAACCGGTTTTTCTCGTTTTTCTTTTTTAAACCAAATTAATTGGTTCCGATCCCTAAAAGTTGGTTTGGAACTGGAACCAATACCTACTTCTTCTTGCCCTGAAGTGGGAACCAAAGTGGGCGCATGTCACTATATATTCAGGTTGGAAGATGTAGATGTGATATAAACCTTCGTATAAAATAAAGAACAGAACCAGTTCTAGAACCACAGCTCTTTTGGTGGAAAAGGGGGAATTTGTTATTGGTTATAGTTTACAGTTTAATATGCGCTTTCACATGTGTTTTACACCAATACACATTGATATTACACAGTATACAGTTTAATTTGCCCTTTCACCTGTGCTTTACACCAATACACATTGGGTACAACATTACAGGTATAAGCCTAAAAGCCTCTGTGTGCATGCTCTGGGTTCACTATATTTTACATTCATCTGACAGAATCAGAATCATCTTTATATTGTCACCGATATACGGTTATACTGTGTATATAACAGTGGGTAGACTAGTCATTGGTTAGATATGGGTTAAGGTTAGGTTTAGGTGTGTTGCCCCGTGGGAGGTTAGGTTTAGGGTGAGGCTGTGAGGGTTTGAGATAGGTTGTAGTTGTAGGACTAATGACTGGTCTAACCAATGACTAGTCTAAACCAAAAACTGTCTAAACTAAGTACTGCACCCGTCTGTTTGTAGCACACCCCATTGACCTCTGCAGCTCATTGGGGTCGCATTTGGGTCTCTCTCTCACACACACACACACACACACACACACACACACACACACACACACACACACACACACACACACACACACACACACACACACACACACACACACACACACAGGATAGGGAGTCAAACCTGCGACACGCTGTCAGGCTGGATTAGCAGCCTATGGTGCTTGGATTGTTAGGCCAGCCCAGGCCATGGTTTTTACTTAATTAACATATTTGGTTAATAGTACTTTCCAGATTTGGCACGCGGGTTTTGAGCTTGGGGATATGCTATTTGTGATGCTTTTGTGTGATGCTGTAGCTGTAGTATGATCAAGTATAGGGCATTAATTTATGAAAAAACACATTGTTCAAATATGGAGATTTCTGCCCAATAACAGCGTTAATGCCAGTACTTTTGTAAAAGTTTACTCAAGTCAAATATAAGTTGTGATTGCAGAACGTTTACAGTACATTCTTTCCCCCCTTCAATGAGGTATTACAACGTTTACTTAAGTAAAACAATGATAAGTTCTCCATCCACCACTGCATGCTGAAGTACTATAGTACAAGCAAACAATGTTTCTGTGATACTGTATGATAATATAAGGCGGAAGTTGAACCGTAAAACATGGCAGTATTTATATACTTCACTAATAGGCTCACAGAGTTATCAGTTCCAACGATTACAGTCTTTGTCTGTTATTGCAATGTGTTGACATTGTTTAAACACTGGAGGGTCCACCTTGTGTAATCAGAGCGAGGGTGGGGTCTGAATTCACCAGGGTCTCTTATCAATGGCCTGTCCCTCCCTCCACTGTGGTTAATTCTTTTCAAATTATTTTCAAATGTGTCTGCTAATATTGTTCAGTTTAATCTCACGGGGCATATTACCAGACAAAGTAAACACAAATCTAACTTTATAGTCTGACTAATATCTAATAGGCTACAAGACGATTCAGATATAAGTCAAGCTAAATTATACAGCTGTAAAGAATACAATGACTTCTGCCACTCTCAGCGATTAGTTGCACTGCATTCAGAGCTATATTATTGTGTATCCCAGGTGTGCCCACACTTTTTTGACTTGAGAACTACTTTTAAAATGACCAGCTCAACCAGATCTACCCACGGTCCCACCATGAAATGGTTGACCTGAGGGGGCTTAGGAATAGCAGGCGTAACATATAAGACAAAACGCAATTGGAATTGGGAAATAGTGGCTTGGGTGGCTGGCGTAGCCGCCTGCATGGACACTGCTAATGCCGCCTGACTGTGTGTCGTGGGTTCAACTCCCGTTCCTGAAGACCTTCGCTGCGTGTCACTCCCCATTTCCTATCAGTCTATATCCCTCAATAAAGGCAAACATAGCCCAAAAACATAGCCCTGACTCGCACATTTGTACTGTAACTATACTGATGCTTGCTCACGATGCTCAAAGCATTGCATCTGGGTTTGTCTACTATAGAAGTCAGGAGCTGACATGCAAATAGACATGGAAATTGAGCAGACATGCAAATTGACATTGCGACCCAAAACGTGTTTAAAAGTGAAATGCCCCTTTAAGAACGTTATAACCAATATGACATAGCCTATACTGTACACCACCTTCAACACTGACGACTTCTACTCTCTCTCTTCAGCTTCCTAGTCAACCTGCTGTGTGGCCAGTCCACGGAGGGCAGTGACATCGCCATGCACTTGAACCCTCGCTTCAGCGGCTGGGACAAGGTGGTCTTCAACAGCCGCCAGGACGGCAGCTGGCAGTCGGAGGACAGCACCCGGGACATGCCCTTCAGCCTGGGACAGCCCTTCGAGATGGTCATCCTAGCCGGCCCACAGGGCTACCAGGTCACACAAACAACACACATGTGCTACTTTCGTTCTTCGATTTTTAAAAAATAGCAGCTTGTAGATCTGAGCTTGTAGATCTGCTATTTTTCAATGGAATGGCCAAAATGTATATGGCTGAAGTGGTTAATGTATGTTTTGTAATAATAATACAAATCTACTAAAGCAACTAGTAACTAAAGTGTTCAAATAAATAGTAGTAGTGGAGTAAAAGTAGAAAATAAATTCCATGAAAATATACGGGAGTAGAAGTAAAAGTATTGGAAATACGTATAGAAATACCTCAAAATTGTACTTAAGTACAGACAGTAGCCTATTTAAGTAAATCTACTTAGCTACTTTCCACCACTGAGTATACCATGATGTGACCATTCCATGACAATTACAGATCAAAGTCAACGGCAAGGACTTCTACACGTTCCCACACCGGCTCCCTGTGGAACGAGTGTGTGCCGTTAACATCGCAGGAGATGTGTCCGTCCAGACCATTAACATCATCGGGGTGAGCTTCTCATTGTGCCGCAGCTCTCTGCGCCACTGGAACTATGACTCCTTATAGCGCATGGCACTGATAATTAATTAATTATGACTCCTTATAGCGCATGGCACTGATAATTAATTAATTATGACTCCTTATAGCGCATGGCACTGATAATTAATTAATTATGACTCCTTATAGCGCATGGCACTGATAATTAAAAGAAAAAGACAGGAGCCAACAAGTCCTTCTCCGTGTTCAGCTTATTGTCCGACCGGTTTAGGAGAAATCTGTACATCAGCGTTTATTATACGTTCCAACCTGCATGCAAACCTACAGTATAGTGACCATTGTCAGCAAGCTGTACAATAAGCTTACTATTAATAGTGGGTCCTCAACATGTCATTTTAATGAAGGTATACAGCATCCTATGTGCAGAAAAGGACACTCATCATGAACATGAACATGAACATTCCTCATACTAAACAAACACACAGACAGACGGACGGACAGAGTGCAAAACATACTCTCTCCATACCTTTGGCGTGGTGGAGACTGAAGAGAGACAGATAACGCTGGTATTCATGTATTTACCATGTGTTCTGTTTGTTTTCAGGGAAGACCTGCAGGTGGAATGGGAGGAGGTGGCATGGTATGTTTTATCTGCATTACTTTGTATATATTATTCATGTATAAGGAAGAGGAGAGGTGACCTGGCAAATCCCATAATTTCCCCCCCAATTTCAATGAGCAATACATCATATGAAAGGTTACAGTGTGCAGTTTCATAATATGTAAAGAACTGAAAAATGACCATGGCCCCCTTGTATATTAAACCACTGTCCCCGGTCACATATATGGGATTTGCAGGCTGTGACATATGACAACAGCAGGAAAATCAGAGCACTTGTTTGAGCCAGAAAACCCCAGACCACAGAAAATACTGAATGCTAAAAGTTCAGGTTTTTTGGGTGCAATTCAGCTCAGAAAACCTAAAAAGAATTAAGAAAAATTACAAAAACATTTTTATGTCACAATCCCTGTCTCGTCTTAATAAACCCCCCTTTTCTACACGTCGATGTCCAGGGAGGAGGATGTATACCACCTGGTGGCGGCATGGGCGGTG
>NC_139706.1:23576174-23638674 GCF_964188405.1 Protomyctophum parallelum | reverse complement strand
GTGTGTGTGTGTGTGTGTGTGTGTGTGTGTGTGTGTGTGTGTGTGTGTGTGTGTGTGTGTGTGTGTGTGTGTGTGTGTGTGTGTGTGTGTGTGTGTGTGTGTGTGTGTGTGTGTGTGTGTGTGTGTGTGTGTGTGTGTGTTCCAGGATGTGCATCAACTTTGTGGCGAGCAGCACGCGTGACATCGCCTTCCACATGAACCCCAGGGTGAGGGACGGCGTGGTGGTGAGGAACAGCATGGTAGGAGGAGGCTGGGGACAGGAGGAGAGAGAGACCGGCCTCTGTCCCTTTGCAGAGGGACAGTACTTTGATGTAAGACCCTTCGTTATGTCTGTGGTACAACTAAACATTTCCCTTTATGGAGGGGGTCGCATTTGAAATCGTACATTTCCTGTCAGTTACTCAAATTCCAGACATTCCATAATGTTGATCCATCCATCCTTCCTCTTCGATGTCTCCCTTTTGAGTTTTGACTGATACCTGTCCATTCAAATTCTATAGACGGGCCTGCCCCAAAGTTATTAGTTTAGTGCAGCTGGCCCGAAAATTAAGTTAAATTAAATTAAATTAATTAAATTAAATTAAATTAAATTAAATTATAACCTGTACGCTCAAGAGAATGTCCCCGCTACTACCCTTAGATCTCCATATATGACCTGTTCTGTCATTTCATATATTGATCTGACCTCATCAAACCCTGTACACTCAATAAATGCTCCTTACATGGCCACTACAGAATTCATTCCATGTTGATCTGACACCCCCATGCCAAAGCGTCTGTGTTTTGTCTGTGACACGACTAAACATGTCCCTAGACCAGCGGTTCCCAAACCTTTTTGGCCATGCACCCCCTGTTGCCTCCCGACCTATAGACCGATTCACAGAGGGGTGCCCTGGGCGCTCTATTACTGAGGTGTAATCCATGGAGCAGGTGCTCCGTAGGCCAGGTGTAGCTAATCAGTGCTGCTGCACTCAATGGTACACCTCAGTAATGGCCGCACCCAGGAAACCCTCTGTGAATCGGTCTATAGCTAACGCATAGAGCACCGAAGTCCTGACGTAACTCGCTCATCCCGACGATTCCCCTGGTTCACGGAAGTAGTTTCTCTATGGAGAATAACATGGGGTGATCTTAATATCGTCTACTATAAGCGTTGTGGTCCAAAAATAAACAAGCTGTCTCGGCGTTATTGTCAGGGAGGTGTCTCTGTATCGTTTGCAACAGTCAGTCACTCATATATGATACAGTCTGCTTCTAGCGAAAATCTAACTAATTCAGCAGCAGTAACATTAGCGTTTTCTCTCAGTCAGTTGATTCTTCATATCCATGTGAGTGAAGCGGCCGGGATGACATGTTTATTTTTCAAACACAGTTCTTATATGAATCAATCTAAAACTCCTCCTATGGTGATTTCAATGCAACTAAACAAATACATGAACCTGGGGACTGACGCCCTCTACTGAAAGTGACGTCAGACTTCGGTGCTCTATGGGGAAACCCTATAAAAGCACACTGCAACCCACCTCTGCAGATGTGTCCAGCAGAGGGCACTGCGGTTCCACTATGTTGGCCCCTTGTTGTGTCGTCTGCCTCTTGACTTTCAGAGACCAGGTACAAGTGTCATGATGTGTCTAATTGTTGTTGCTGTTTGTTGTGTCAGATGTCCATCCGCTGTGGGAACCAGAGGTTCAAGGTGTTCGTCAATGGCCAGCATCTGTTTGACTTCTTCCACCGCCTCCAGCCCTTCACCCAGGTGGACACCTTGGAGATAGACGGCGACATCACTATCTCATACATACACTTCTGAGACCACTCACTCACACACCAGTGGTTTAACACTAGAAGGTCTGAGAGGTCATTTTGACCGTTTTTTAAATATTTTAAAGGAATTAACTAAGTACATTTCAGTAGCCTACAATTAAGTGCATTTACTTTGTAATGGAGTATTTCCATATTGCTGTATTGATACTTTTACTGAAGGAAAACATTTAAGTACTTTTCCCACCACTGTCACACACACACACACACACACACACACACACACACACACACACACACACACACACACACACACACACACACACACACACACACACACACACACACACACACACACACACACACACACAGGCACAGGCAACTCTCCATCCCTATAATATATGTGTTTTCTGACAGTAGATGCTACCTCAATGTGTGGTTGCAGCTTTATTCCTCATTATCTGCTACAAAGAGAACAAAATAAAGATTGTGTTTGTTAAAGGCTTTGATGTTCTTTGTATACTTTAAACAACAAACCCATTGATTCCTGAGGCCGAACAAATGCCCTCTAAATCAGTGGTTCTCAAACCTTTTCGTGCCAAGGGCGCCCAAACTGGCCCTTGAGTGAGGCCTTAAGTTTTCGGGCATGTTGAGAACGTAGTTTTCTCCAGCTGCCGGGCGCGGCTGCACTAAAAACCTTTGGGCGGGCCCGTCTAGAGTTTGAATGGACAGGTATCAGACAGAAGGGAGACATCGAAGAGGAAGGACGCGTGGGGGCGGATCAACATTATGGAATGTCAGAACAGGTCAGCTCCATATATGGAGATGGAGGCGTGATGTCACGAGGCGTGACCATATATGTCACGATGCATGACCATACAGTATATGGAGGTGTGACGTGACACACGTTCATAGTAAAATGTGACCTACGGTCACTGCATACCCTCTATACAGTAGATCGTTTTTTTTTAACCACATTTTTATTTGCAGGTAAACATAAAATGACAGTCACAGTGAAAGGGTTCAAATACATCATTAATAAACGTATTCCAGTCCATTTATGAATGTCCATTATTGTTAACATTGGTGTCGTTCTGTTGATTTCTATATTCAGTCCATTTCTTCCATTTTTCAATGAATAGTTCCTCTTGTAGTCTCAGTGAGTATGAGTAAAGGCTCATTCATAGTCTGGATTCTCGGTGGTGAGGTGACCACCGCTCCGGTGGTGAGGTGACCACCGCTCCGGTGGTGAGGTGACCACCGGAGCTGAAATAACGTTGAGCGGTGGTGAGTAAAAACAGAGAAGGGCTGGAGCGGTGGCGGTGGTTTGCTCTTCACCGCGGCTCGTGACGTCATGTTGTAGTTCTGTGGTCACCTCACCACCGAAAATCCAGACATGGTTGTTGCTTATTGACTGCATATACAGTAGATTTAAAGTGCTAAAGACCTGTTTGCTTATTTCTCATGCAAAATCTGGCAATACTGGCAATCATTCTTCAGCCTGTTCTAGGGTAGCCTCGATACCCAGGCTTTTATCTTTGGTGTCCTCGTTATTATTATTAGTCCAAACTAAATATATGCTGTACGGTTCATTTCAGATGTATATTTTTTTCTTGTATAATAGTAAGTTAGTAGTAATGCATTTGGTAAAAGATTTGCCTAGTGTTTGTCATTTAATCTGTCTGTGAAATATTAAGCAGACTGGACTGTAACTATACTGAGGCCAGTGTATCCCTGATCACACCTGGACTTTCTGACGAGGCTCCATCTCCCAGCTTGATCAACACATCTTCTGGATTTCAGACCAAATAAGGTTATCTTATCTTGATCTATTTTTATGTTATTGATATTTTAGATCACTTGTTTGTTTGTTTGTTTATATACATTATACGTTTGAAGTACAGGAAGCTATGGAATTAGATAAAAAGCTAAAGTACTCTCAATGAAAGTTATGTTTTGTATGCCAAAGTTTTGAAGGTCCAGGAACCCCAGGGTCTGTGAGGAGGTTTCAGGAGGTCCTCCAACAAAATGACTTAATATAGCATAACAATCTGTTAAACCACAATTGTTTTACTTTGGTTATTTAAAGCCAATGCGTGATACAACGTGTTGTGAGCTTGTGTATTAGATTGATTTTTTTTAAACCCCCAGAAGAGAAGACAGATCTTCTCTTCTGGGGGTCCCTGACAGAATATTTTCAGACGGGGGTCCGTGGCTAAATACATACTGGAATGGAAGACAAGTTCCAGCTGCTTGGTTGTATGGTGATAAGTGCACTTGAACTTGGAAAGTGTGTTACATTTACTGTGTATTCTTCTTTCCTCAGCATGATGACTTCTCTTTATTCATTTTACCTTTTATTTTAACAAGTAGTCACTTGAGATCAAAGATCTCTTTATCGAGCAAGACCTTGCCAAAATGGCAGCATTTTAAAAAGGCTAATCCAGTAAAAACAAGGCCATAAGGAGCCGTACATTGGCAGGAATACAAGAAGACTCGCCCCGTTTCTGTTTTCCTCCCAGAATTTCCCCCAGTGAGGGGTGGGAGAGGCTGGACAGCAGACGGCTGGACTTTGAGTTTCTCTTAACTGTAAACTTTCATGACAGCATTATAAATATTAATATAATTTATGAAAAGCTATTACAGTGAAGTCTGTTCGCAGAAGGATCTGCAGAATGTTATCTGACGAGGTACCATTTGAGGGGGCAAAACCTTACATAATTATACTAAATAATACTAAATAGTTTATACTTTATAGGGTCAATATAAGTAATATAATATAGCCTTTCCACTGGAGTATCTTTTTATATTTTTCCAAAAAGAATACAAACAGCCTATTACAAAGTTATCCCCCTCACTGAGGAATCCCCCTCACTGAGGAAAATTCCGGGAGGAAAAACAGGCACGCACCGGGGTGAGTCTTCTTGTTACCATTGGCAGCATCAATGCATATCTGGTCAAATGGAACATCCAGTCCCAAAACATGGGTGTAGCACTGTCTGTTGCTACTGTGGGTTCCTCTCAGTCACACAAGGTGAGACACTGGATGCAGGTTAAATCATTTATTGGCTCAACACAGACACTTGGTTAAACATAACATGTATACTCCTAGTGCAAAATAAAGTCAGCCCAGCCGTGCTTGGAACATATTGCCTGGCTGCCACGCCGATTTCAGTTACTGTATATATACTATACTGTAACTTACTTATGTAAGGACTTAAAACACTAAAACAAGTTGTGTAACTGATATGGGAGAAGCTTGTAAAAACCAATAAAATAAATCATACTTTTGTCAAGTGAGGGGCGCCTTTTTTTGTTTTGTACTAATGTTTATTTCAGAGTAGGCCTATATCAGAGGCGCAGTCGAGATGGGTCTAAAACATTAGTTTATTGAAACCCACGTACATATAGTCATACAAAGGTAGCCATGCAAAGCTGTCATTCCCGGAAGGTTCGGTGCAGTTGGCTCTCCTCTCTTCCCGGGGCTTTTTATTAAACATGAATACATAAGAGGTAGGGTCTAGAACATTAAGTAACAATCATAATAGTCGGTTGCCAAAACCCTGCATACCAAGGCGCCTATTCACCAAGCCAATTTTGGGACGATTCACACAACTCGTGGTTGTGTGAATAGACTTGGCTTGTGTGGATAGACTTGGCTGCCACATGACTGAACGTCTGAAAGTCAGACGTTCAAAAATAAGTTATTCACTTTTGATTCAGTGTAGTTTAGCGACAGTCCCATGCATTCTCCAGATATGGTCCTGTTGCCCCTCAGGGGAAAAGAAACAGTGAGTAGACATGGAATTTACTGCTTTTATCAGCATTAATTATGACAATTCTGTGATAAATAATAAATGTTATCATTACACTCACCTGGTGGCAGCAGCAGCAACAGGGGCAGTATAGATTCAATATCTCGCTCAAGGACATTTCAATATGTTAACTGCTTGCATTTGTGTGTTTTAGTTTCACGATGGCTCTAAACATAGCTGGGTTGGTAGCAGTGTTGGTCTTCTATGCCTTGATCCTGGGGATGGGGGTCTGGGCTTCAAGGAAATCCAGGAGAGAGGAGAAGAAATGTGTTGGATCCAGAAGTGAGGTCACCATGATAGGAGGACGCAACATCAACATTTGGATCGGCATCTTCACAATGACAGGTGAGAAAATGCAATTTGTATGACGATATACATATATAGCATAAAGCGGGGATTCACAAACCTTTTCATGTCAAGGGCCTCCAAATTGATGTGGATCCTCAATCCGAAACATGTGCCAGGGAAAACTTTCTAAATTATTGAAACTTTTCACAATTGCTTATGATTTTTCCAAATGTTTCAAAAGTTGACCAGCTCCGTGGCCTTGTGGTTAGAGTGTCCGCCCTGAAACTGGGAGGTCGGGGTTCGATCCCCGGCCGGGTCATACCAAAGACTATAAAAATGGGACCCAATTCCTCCCTGCTTGACACTCAGCATCAATGGGTTGGATTGGGAGTAAATCAACTAATCAAATGTTTCCCGAGCGCGGCACAGCTGCAGCTCACCGCTCCTTGGCGGTAAATTGTAAATTCTCACCGCTCCAAGAAATGGGTCAAATACGGAGAACAAATTTCACTGCGGTAACGTGTGTGACAAATCGTACGACTTGACTTGACTGATACACAATCCAGGTCTAGTCAGTTGCGGGTGTGTGCACAAAACGATTTCATGGGACCGCGCCCTTGAAAACACGCCCCTCAACTTCTCCACGCGTCCAAAATAAACACACGCCTTTCATTGAAAATTAATTACAAGGTGCGTCAGTCGCTGGCTCACTGCCCGTCTCAATGGACCTTTAGATAGAGCAACAATTCTCTGTGAGATTGTCTTTTCCCCCCTGTTCTTGCAGAAACCTATTAGGCCTATCTCCATTTCATCTTTTAAAATTAAACTAATTCCCTACTTTGTATATCGTCGTATGACAGCGTCGTTCAACAGTACCGAAAAGATGTGACACTTTGTGAGCTTGTAGATTTGCTACTTCTGGAAATCTGCGATTTTGCCTAGTGATATGCCCAAAATAGAGACGCCAGGTTGAAAGTGCTTAAGTCGTCTTCCCTGTTGGTTTTCTGCAACAATTATTTAACCAATGAAAAGTATTAAGAGCTTGTGGCTAATATATAATACTATATTGGATTCATTATTAGGAACACAGGTTCTGCACATGCAGACAGTTCAAGGTTTCTTCCCGACAGCAACAATTTGTGTTGTGTGTATTTGTTCCTGTGTATGTGTGACTGTGTTAACTGCTTCTTCACCATCAGCCACCTGGGTTGGAGGAGGTTACATCATGGGTACTGCCGAGGCCGTCTACACTCCCTCCCGTGGCGTCATCTGGGCCCTAGGGCCCCCTTCATATGTGCTGTCCTTCCTCGTAGGTAAGAAGCATTCTTTCCATTTCAACTGTAGTCCGGGAAGAGCTGAGATTCAAGTCTGTGATGTAATAGACACACTCCAACATCATGTGTATTGTTTCCTCAACTTCATTAGAATGGAATTTGGTGCTATTTTCAAAATGTTTTGCTCTTTCTTACGAAATATTTGACAGTTTGACACTAGGCCTATTGTTCTTTTTGCTTTGTTTTTTATTTTATTTTTTCATTTTAGAGGTATTAAAAAGGCCTTAAAAGTAGTGATGCACTATATTATCGGTAGCATGTATCGACATTGGCCAATATATCATTAATAAAGGGCGTCTTACTGCTGTTGGTTTGTTTACTGTTGAGTGAGAAAACAATGTTGCACATTAATCATCTGGGGACCCACCTGGGCATCATCTATTAGAGCAGACAGCTCTCACCCCCTATACCGGGAATATGAATTCCTGCCATCCGGCCAATGGTTGAAGACCCCTGTTACTAAAACAAACAGGTATACATTTTCATTCATACCTACCTCCATCCGAGCCATCAACAAGGGAAGTAGGAGGAGGTAGATATAGTTACACTCGATGCACTTTAGCCCTGGTTGCACTTTATATTTATGTAACATCTTGTGATAATGTATACGTATGTCTGTTGTTCTGTATGTTGTACTGTTTGTAATGTCTTTGAGAGCTTTTATTATCTGTTGTAAAACGAAGTGCCCAGTTTGGGACATATGAATAAACTTGACCTTGACCTTGATCCCAAGGTTGTGAACCCTTGGTCTAACCCACCACCTTCATGTGTCCCAACAGGAGGCTTGTTCTTTGCTAAACAAATGAGGTCGAAGCGCTACGTGACGATGATGGATCCATTTCAGCATTGCTATGGCAATGCACTCACCACAGCTCTCCTGCTTCCCAGTCTGCTCAGTGACATTCTCTGGGTGGCCTGCATCCTGGGTGCCTTGGGTCAGTCATACTTTATACATGTAGCTCTGCTTATCAACATCAGGTCCTCCAGGGATCAACATGTAGCTCTGCTTATCAACATCAGGTGACTCCACTTCCCGGGCTGAATTATGGGCCCACCACGTCCCTGATCAGGTCGTCCTGACTCGTCCAGGGACCAACATGTATGTAGTCTAGAGTCTAGACTACTCCTACTTTTGCTTCATCTGCACCTCACCACAGGTCTCCTATTTACTTTGGTATTTCAGTGCATCAATGTTATTTAAACTCTGCTTATCTGTCAGTGCTTACTACCTAGGGCTCCGAACAGGTTTGAGGAGCACAAACAAAAACAATGAGCAAAGGATATTTTGCTAGGAGCAGAAACCAAAATGGAAACATCATCATCTTACTGATTAAATAATGTCATGTTTTCTTTCCTACAATATCTTAACAACTACAAAAGTGTGCTCCGTGGAAGGCATGTGAGCTTGTAAATCTGATATCTTCGCTGAAAGATAGCATATAGGCCTATAGAGGATGACATGTGCAGAGGAGGGACACTAGGGTTCAATTGGCTTATAGACACGTGCATTGTGTGTATATTGTGTGTTTCTGCAGGTGGGACAGTCAGTGTGATTCTTGATCTTCATTCGTCCTACGCCATCGTCCTGTCTGCAGGTGTTGCCATCACCTACACACTGCTGGGAGGCCTGTACTCAGTGGCCTACACTGATGTCATCCAGCTGTTGATCATCTTCATCAGTCTGGTGAGAGCAGACGTGAATGTCAGGGGTGGGATAGCCTCGGAAACCGAAGGCCAATAGGAAGTCGGTGTCGGTTTCCAGTGCTAGTTTGTTCTGCCTCTCTAATATGCACAGGCTCTTTCAGGCTATATGGTGGCATAGCTTAATGGGTAGAGAGCCTGGCTGGGAAGCAGAGGGTCTCTGTTTATTTTCCCGTCAAGGTGCCCTGAGTAAGATTATGCACTCAGAACTCCTATTTTCCAAAAAAATAAAATATCTTGGAAATATTATGGAAATGTTGATTTTATTTTTTTCCCTTTCTTTTAAAGAGTGTGGCAAGTTTTGATACATTTTGAGGAGGGAGTGGTTAATGCAAACTCCATCCCCCCCACCCCTGAAAGCATTAGCTATTAGCACTGGCGGTGAATATTATTTAAATATTTCTGTTGACCCATTTCCTTGTTCTGTTGTATCTTGCCCTTCCCAGTGGCTGTGTGTTCCCTTTGTAATTCTCCACCCATCATCATCATCATCATCATCATCATCATATAATATGACACTCACACCTCTACACTCACCGCCCTGGCTGGGGGAGCTCAAGACAGAGGATGTTGGAAAATGGATCGATGAATTCCTCTTATTGGTTGGTTTGTTGTTTCCTGCCAAATCCTATCCATGTACAGTATTATGCATCTGTGTTTACATATCTGCATTGTCAGGTAGAAACCTTCAATGTCCATATTTAACCTTTTATGTTTTTCTCTATTAACTGGCTGCCCTATTCTATACTTTGTGAAAGGATTGAATGCCTGGTTAGGTCAGTCCTCCCAGGCACTGCAGTGCTATATGGTTTATGTGGGAACAAGAGCTTAATAACTGCATTGAATCCATTGGATCACAGGTTCTTTTTTCCATTACAAGTAATAGTTACAAGCTTTCTGCGCAAAAGCTGCAATGTGTGGGTGGCGGGCACGCATGCACGTGCACACGTCAGGGCGTGTGTGTCTTTAAGAGTAATGGGTTGCATCGTTGTGTCAGCTGCAGCTGTTTATGCTGTGCTCATGGATGGCTAAATGGCATGAACTTTCCACCTTCCGTCATGTACAACCGGACCCAGCTGAGGCCTGATGGCAGTGATCCGTTGGCACTCCATGCCTCAGACACTGTGCCGTCCGACACCAGGATACCGCGGAAGCCTGATGGCATGTGTGTGTGGCTCTGTGTGTGTGGCTCTGTGTGTGGCTGTGTGTGTGTGTGGCGCAGTCCTTAGGAGGACTATCCTACCAGGCATTCTATCAGAGGGTCCTTTCTGCTGCATCACCTGCTCAGGCCCAGATCACGTGCTTTGCATCAATGATCCTCTCCGCCATCATGGGCATTCCTTCAGTCATTATAGGAGCGGTGGCTGTTTCTGCAGGTACTTCACAAACACACTGCTAAAGCTGCAATGTGCAATCCACAACTCTTGTCCTACCCACGGTTCGGACCCCAAATTTCTACCGATGTGCTAAGACATAGAGCGTCTCAGTCCCTTTATTTAAAGACCTGTAAGCCTCGTACAAAGCCAACAGCCGAGTTTACAAATCATGACAATAAACGCATATTTTGGGGCCGAACAAATCATTAGAAAAAAGAAAAAAAGGGCAGTGTACAACACCTTTTTAACCGTTTTTCTTCTTCTTCTAAATAAATACATTTTATATCTAGTCCTCGCAGGGGGCGGGACTGCGACACTCTGCGCCTGCTTGGCCAGGGAGAATATTGCCCTTATGAGCTTCCCGGCAGTACCACTTGTCAACCAGTAGGGGTCCTAACTGGGTCTACAAGAGTGATGGAAGAGTAGACCTCCTCCAACCACAGCAGATGTACTAGTTATAAACATACTATTGTTTCAAATAATGTTCAAACGTTCTCGATTGCAGCTTTAAACTCACACTAGGCTTTTTCCCCTCTCAGACTGGAACCAGACAGAGTATGGTCTTCCATCTCCGTTTGAGCGCGGGGAGGCAGGGAATGTGCTTCCACTGGCCCTGCAAAACCTCGCCCCGTCCTGGGTGTCGGTGTTGGGCATTGGGGCATTGGCTGCAGCTGTCATGTCCTCCGTGGACTCTGCCATGCTTTCTTCTGCATCCATGTTCACTCAGAATATCTACAAGAGCTACCTCAGGAAACAGGTTGGAAACCTTTCTGTATGTGTATGTGTTCAAGAGGTACACGCACATCCAAGAAAATTCAACAGGTGCTCGAACAAAAGAGATAAACTGAAGAGAAGGAGGAAGACTCTATTTAAGATGACGTGAGCTTTGGCTCTAAATGTAACTCACTCATTGGATGCCTAAATAAAAGTCACTTAAAGGATGACTTAAAGGATGACTGAGTCACAGACAGAATAGACAATAATGGTACCATATTATAATGAGTATTACAGTGTGCAGAGATTCTTCTTTCTGTTTTTTTGCTTTTGATCTTTGGTCGTTTTGAGTACCTGCTCACCTGCCTTGCTTGAAGGTTTGTCGATGTGTGTGACTTGACTTCTTTTGATCTCGTTCATATCCCGGGTATAAACAGTACAAACATTTCTGAGACCAGAGTTTTAAAGCCTGATCTATACTTTGTGGCATGATGGTGTTATGCAGTGAAAATAGCAGATCTACATGCTCATTCACAACGCATTATGAGCTTGTAGATTTGCTATTTTCGGCATGTGACACCGTCATACGATGGGGCATACATTCTATATTACTAGGCTTAGGCACAAGAAGGAGATCAGACGGTCATTCTGTAATAACGAGTCTTTTCCACTCTCTCTCAAGGCATCGGAGGTGGAGTGTGCGTGGGTGCTCCGGCTAAGTGTGCTGTTCGTGGGCTTGGCTGGCACCGGCCTGGCCTTCACCGGGGAAGGCGTCATGGCATTCTGGCTGATGAGTTCAGACCTGCTGTACTGCATGGTCTTCCCGCAGATCATCTGTGTCCTGCATTGTCGTTTCGCTAACGGATACGGTGCAACCACTGGCTTCGTCCTGGGGACATTTGTGAGACTTCTGAGCGGGGAGCCTCTACTCCACATCCCCCCTGTCCTGATGTTTCCCGGTTGGAGGCAGGATGAGTTAACGGGGGACATGCACCAGTATTTCCCCTTCAGGTCTTTCATAATGTTGCTCACCATGCTCACCATTCAATCAGCCTCCTTGCTGGCCCGTCTGGTGTTCACCCGCCACCTGTTGCCTCCTTCCTGGGACGTCTTTGGTGTCTTGAGGGAGACTGGGACTGCTGTAAAGGATGTAAACGGAGCGGGGAGAGCAGATGCTGCTGCTACTGAGACTACTGAGAATCTGCTGGTTACCTCCACCTCCAGCTGCTAGGAGATCGGTAGCCCAACCAATGATACTGTAGGTTTAATTCCAATCCCGATTCTGGAGACTACTAGACCACACATTACTGATGTGACCAATGTTTTGAAGGAAGGAAGGTTTCTTGAAATATTGGATTTAATTAAAGTTCTACTAACTTTTACAATGAACGAGCGATAATAAATATAAAATACCGTATACATATAAACTGAACTTCATTTTATTTAACCACTTAAGCCCTAATGGGAGCACTCTTATCATAATACATCAGCCAATCAAGCCAGGTGTATGTGCCGGATCTCATACTAGGCCAGACGGAAATGATGCGGCGAGCAATCAACGCCAGCCGGCCGAGTATAAAAGCCACTCTCACTCTGAGCGCATGCAGCAGCAGCTGGTTCACCACCGGCTGACAGAGGCACGCCTCACGAGAGACTTCGGGTGGTAAGCGACACTATATTTCCCATACACTCTCCCCATTGTTATATCGCTCTGTGTGCACGTTCTCATCGTCCCTCTATCTAACAGGCTTCTAGGATCGGAGCCGGACACAGAGAGAGGCGACGTGGAAGAGAGGCGGAGGAGGACGCCACCCACTCATCGTCCCCCTGTCGCTAGAGAGAGAGAGAGAGAGAGACAGCGGGGACCCCTTGCCACCTCGGACCGACACCACCTAAAAAGGTCGTAAGAGAAACCTTACCACTGTTCATACTACTCTTACATGAGTTAAGAGGAGCCGTTAAAGGCGAAGACTCCGCTAAGGATATTACTGCTTCGGATAGGAGGGCTAGCAAGCTCCTTGAGCTGCGGAGGGAAGCACGCCTATGCAACTATCGTACCTGTGTGATACTATACCTGTCCCGGAAACCCTGTAGAAAGAAGAGGCCTAAGCTAATGAACTATGCTACTCTAAGCTAAACCACCTACCTGTACTTACCTGTACCCACCACGGGAGTCGCTGTTCGCCACAGGAACCTAAAGGAAAAGAGAAATAAGAGAAGGCCGTTATTATCTGTCCCCACCACCCCGCCAGAGTGGCCTCGGGCAGGGTGACAGACCTCCCACAGAAAAGGAGTGTGTATTTCTGTTCAACTTAAAGACTAACTTCCCTCTCTCACCGGCAGATATCGTTGAGGGACCATTGACGCCACCGTGTGGCCAACAGACTGTGATTCATGTTACCATTCCCTGGCCTTTGATTGGCTGTATATTTGTACAGTCTCTTATCTCTAAATGTTCTGAATTGAAAATGGTGGACTGGACCCTATTGTAAACAAGTGTAATTGCTTTATGGTGTCGTCCACTCCACAGTTAACAGTTTTTGTATTGAGTTGTGCTTGAAATGTAGGATACTGTAATTCTGCAAACTGTTAATAAATCACTCACTCACTCACTCACTCACTCACTCACACAGACCAACACACAGGGTTGTGCAATGTGCACAATGCACATGCACAGTCTAGCTGCTGGCTGGCTGGCATGTATATGCGCACGGCCAACAGGGGGATGTAATGGAGTGGAAGGGCTGTACTGAGATCTGGACAAAGTCAAAGACTTTTTTTCTAAACATTTTTTTTCTAAATCTCACCTGTACAAACATACCCCCACACACAGACCCCCCACACATCATTTTCAGACTTCCAGATCTCAGTATTTGCCAGCGCTTGTTTTTCTTGCACAATCTGGCAACACCGACTACTATACTCAATGAGGGAACGAGCAGCAGGTGTGGGGAATGAGAACGAACCGCCGTAACATGACAGCGTCACAGCAGCACAGAAGCAGTAGAGTTGCAGAGGAACAGTCTCTTCCTTGTGCACTTTTAAAAAGGTAGGTTTCGCTTACGACATTTAAAGAATCATAGGTTAGCTCTGGTCATGCGTTTAGACTAGAGCTATGGACCAGAGCTAAGGTTAGGCTATTATGATATTATCACACAATTAATGTGCACAAGCAGCTACAACTCTTCCCTCCCAGCTCGCTCCCTCTAATGGGAGCATACTAGGATAATTATCATGACTAGCATACGTTTATGAACAAAATTCTTAGCAATAAGTCTAATTGCAGTGGTGTCTTTCTGTACTGTATAGGCTACATGACAACAGAAATTGGGCCTCTTCCTTATTTCCATCAAGGACTCCATCACAGACAGGTTACCATTAACCAATGATACTAAAGGATAGGGCTTTGTTCAATTACTTTCGCCACATGGTTCCATTTGTACACAGCCAGAACCGAACCCCCCAACATAAGAACCACGTCCCTGGCCTGGACCACACTTATTGGCATGACATCCTTGATCCTAATGGGTAGCCCTCCAAGCAGAACCCAATGCTACTGAAGTTTCTGACATTTGTTCGACCCAGTGCATTGGGTCCTGTTGCATCACTACCATGCCACCTGGTACGCGGCCATTCATAAAACATAAACATGTTTAGCGCCTGTCTGCGCTCTTTGACGACATTTTTTCGTGTGAGCGTTTCTGAATATGTGAAGTATAAGTACCCATACATGCCGCTGCGAATATCTCCTGTGGCGCGGAAGCCGTTAAGTATTTTTAATCTTTGTTTGACCGATTTGGTCGCTTTGATTCTTCTCTTCCTTCCTTGTTTATTGACACCTCATTGTACCGCCTATATGGCTAGCTAGTGGCGCTATAGCTATGACAGAGCAGATCAGAGGCAGGGACGTAGCCGCACAAGCCAACCGCACACCGGGAGGCGGTACAATAAACGGTAAACAAACAAGAAGAAATAAAGCGACCAAATCGGTCAAACAAAGATTAAAAATACTTAACGGCTTCCGCGCCACAGGAGATATTCGCAGCGGGATGTATAGGTACTTAAAGTTCCAGAATTCAGAATAACTCAAGCAAAAAAAGGCCGTCACACGCCACAGATAGGATCTTAGAGAGCATGTTTACTTCCGCGTTCCGGAATTCCCATACGAAAATATAGTCATGACCAGGGACCCAACATAAAACTCATCAAAATTTCAGAAAAGCTTTATGTAGGGTCCCGAAAGGGGCTACCTAATGGGCTACTGTAGTTGCATTACTGTAGTCTTTAGTGCTAGTGTTCTGTGCTCACCCCATCCCATAACTCTCATACATTTATTGTCCAAATATTTTATCGTCATTCATTAGTCTCAGACCCAGTGGTCTGAGTTTGTGCAAATCCTTCCCTCAATGTATTATTCAAGTCCTCACCATATTGTAGTAAATACCACTATGTTGAGGAATCTCCTCACTGCTTCCAACACCATTTCAATTCTTTCAGATTTACCCTGCATCTCAACCGCACAATTCATCTGTTTTCATCCCCTTTCTCGTCCATCCTCTTCACAGCTTCGGCATGTATGTGACTCCCTTTTTCACTCTGATCCTGCTCCTTCCCTTTTAGGACACTGTGGCAGTTCACACTGCACAACCTTCCGTGTCTGAGCACGGAAAGGTGCAACAAGGTAACTCTGAATTTACTGGCTAAATTGTGGAATCAATTCAGGTTTTGTATGGTCCAGAGGGAGAGGCTTAGCCTATTTAAGTAGGGAGGCCTGCCACTGCTTGGCAGTTGAAGTAGGACTGTTGAGGTGAGAAGACCCATGGGGCCAAGCTGACCAGTTATTATTGTAAATACTTTTGTTCTGTTCTTCATTTTGATGACTGCAGAGATGTCTATGTAACAAAGTTAAATAAAAAAGCCACTTCATCTTTGCATCATCCAAGGACTCTGTCTGGCAATTTCTCCAGTATTTCTTCCAGTTTTGCTATTTCAACCGGTGCCTTTTGACAAACACTACCCACACTAGGTCAGAGTGTGCGTGTGACAGAGACTCTGCCGACCCTGCAAAGTGAATTCCCTTGCCGTGTAGACACTTTGGTTCTTCTGAAACACAATCCATTCTTCTTGCCTCACAAACACCCTCTATTTGTAGAAAAATGTCTGGCTTGATTGTCAGTAGCACACCACTTATTAGTTATCACATTCCTCCTCCTGCATCCTCCTTCTCTGAGATGGAACGTGTGTACTGGGATATGGGACTCGCCATAACTCCATAATATTAATATTGTATAAGAGTAAACAAAAACCAAAAAAAGTGTTGTACCCTGCCCTTTTTTCTTCTTTCTAATTCTTTCTAAATGTGACAATCTATAGAGCATAGCAGTGGGCGTGGTTTTCTGGACCCACTGAAATATCTGCCATTCATTTTTCCCATAGAGACTTACACATATTTGTATCAATTATTTTAAGCCTAGAATCAAGCCATCGACGACGATGGGAAAGGCAATATCTGTCTTTACCACACACATTATAAAGTTGTATTGCATTTTTCTTTATTTGTTTAACCGTTCTACTATAGCGAACAAAACTATACCAGTGAAATTGGGGAAACTCTGAGGAACAGTTGAGGTTTAAAATCTTCCACAGCAGATTTGTATTATTTATATTTGTATTTATTTATTCAGCACAGTATAAAAAACAACACAGTGAACATATAAATATAAGAAGGGTAAAGTGCTAGGCTGAGGCAAAAAAGCCCTAGGGGCTTATACAAGGCCTATGTAAATCATAATGAAACATTGTGCAAGAAATATAGAATATCCACAAAACACGATTGCAGTATATAAAACAAGAACAAAACAAAAAACAAGATGATTAGAATTCTTGGTTATCTATTCTTTGGTCTTTGACAGGTATCTTCTTTTGACATGGGTGAGGAGATAGAAGGACATCAATCAGCGCAGAGCTGGGAGGCTGTGGGACCACATTCATAGACACATCTTCCAGAGAGGGAAATTGTAAGTTTGCAACATTTTACTTGGCACTACTACATAGTTTTCCATGTAGGCATATACAACATGATTTGTTTATATTGCCAAATAGCTTTGAGGTACATTTGGTACTTTAAGAAGTCTTTCCCACACAGAGTGATCACTGTGTCTATTAGTATTGAACTGAGAGTTAAAGGAACATTAAAATGTTATTACTCTCAGTAATTTGTCTATCATTTGTCTGGCAGGGAGCGTGTGGGCAAAAATGTTATATATATAAAATTCTATGATAAATACCATACTATTAAATTACTACCATAATAACCCAGAACATGGAATACTATGTTTGTCCACTGGGTGGCAGTGATACCCCATGCAATGCTCTATGAACCATGGTCCTTTCACATGATTCCACACACATTCCACTTATTCTCCATACTGTCGATTATAGATATAACAGACAAGTAGAAGATATGCTGTGTTAAAGATTGGAAAGACGGAGAAGAGCAAGTAAGACTGACGACATTTATTGGTGGAGATTCTTCTGGATCTTCTCAGGCTCGTCCTAGAGATATATTGCTGTGGCTTTAAGCAGTCTGGCTCTGTTGTAGTTGTAGGCCAGTCAATCTACGATTTGACCCAAAATATATTGCAATAGTAATCGTTCAACGTTTTTTTATTATCCAAATAACATTAAAATTTGATTATTATATACATTTTGGATCATGGTAGCCTAAATGGAGGGGTTGAACGTTGGGGTACAATTGAATACCCAAGGAGTGTTTTTCATGCAAAGCTAATGCTTGGAATGGGTTCAGAATCATGAATAACCCTTATTTTGACATGTCACAAGCAACTTTGACATGTCACAAGCAAAATGTCACATAATTCAAATGTGACATTTTTGCCTGGTACCCCAACGTTCAACCCCTGAATTTACCATGATCCAAACAATGGATAATAATCCATTTAATAATAATATTAATAATGTTATTTGGATGACCCTAAGGATCATAGAAAACCTTGAACGATTACTATTGCAATTTATTTTGGGTCACGCCCCTTTTTAGCTTAGATTGACTGGCCTATTGGTTGCAGATAGAAGAGCAGTTCCTCCAACAGAATCAACCTGCTTCCAAGAAATACATTTACAAGCTAACATACTGTTAGGAGTAGTCTCCATCTGACTGAGCCCCCCCCCCCCCCATCCCCCATCTGGGGTAACTCTGCGAGTGTGCATTATTGTGTTATAGTTGATATGGGGCCCAAATGTCCCCACAAGTATCCTATACGGTAGTAGAATTTGAGGGTTAGTCATAAGTGAAATTGTTGTTTTTTAATGGCTAAAATAAGATCTGGTTGGGGTTAAGGGTAGGATTTATCATTTAGGTGTTATAGGGTTAGAGCAGGGGGGCAGTCAGACAGATATTTAGTGAAGCCACTAAGGAAATGAAAGTTCATATAATGGCCTGTTGTGGCGCTGTCATTGGGCCCAAAATAACCCATAGCCCCATAGAAGTCCATGTATTTGGGCCCAACTTCACCTAGACTGTATTACCTTAATAAACATGGTCATGAATACTTTCTGCTTCCAGTCACTAGTTTAAAGTCTCATTTCTAATGTCATAATATTCTTTTTGGAAAATTATGGTCCCATTAAAAAAATGACCATAAAGTCGCGTATGTTCTGAGGGGCGTGGCTACCGTTACAGTCTATGATCGGGATTCCCCTCCCACTCGAGTCAAAATAAAAACCAACGGAGAAGAAGGGGGGGAAGTCCCACCTCGTTGTCTGGGCCAGCCAATGGCCAGCTGGGCCCAAACAGATCTAGAAAGATGGCGACTGGATGGCTTCATTTTACGTCCATGTTAGACCCGGAGAACGCTTTGTCCATATTTTTTACAGTCTATGGGATAGAGTTATACCTGATGTAGTTGTGTGTCTTTCAACTAAGTATAAAGGCCTATTCATAGTCTGGATTTTCGGTGGTGAGCTGACCACCGCGACCACCGCAAAATAACGTTGAGCGGTGGTGAGTAAAAACAGAGAGAAGGGCTGGAGCGGTGGCGGTGGTTTGCTCTTCACCGCGGCTTGTGACGTCATGTTGTAGTTCGGTGGTCACCTAACCACCGCAAATCCAGACTATGTATGAGCCTTAAGTCATGCTTTTAGGGTAAGCGTTAAAAATGGCAAAAGCAATGTTAAAATGGCATTACAAAATATTGACGTCCACACATCCACGTCCACAAGTGATGCAAAGCTATGTGTGTGCATGTGTTTTGAGGCTGCGAGACAGAAAAACAAGGAGGTGAGGCGTGAGTGAGTGTAAGGTGACAAATGGACTGGAACGGTGTGAGATTGAGCGAGTGTGAGAAAGTGAAAGGTTTGTGTCGAGGAGGACAGGCTGACAGTGGATATACAGCCACACGGAGACACTCACGCAGGACGCAGCCAATATGAAAAGGTGCTCGGAGGTCACAGGGACGGAGAACCCCAGGGAATGACATAATATCTAGTGCAGAGTTGTTCGAAGACAGCTGGACCGCCAGTGTAGGAGGAGAGTTGCAGCTGGTAAAGGGACAATGCACCGTAAAAGAATAGTGGCCACTTTAAGGAGAATAACGTTGTAGCCGTTGTCTTACCGTAATATGACGATAATATATCCATTAATCCATTAAGTACGCCCCCTAGACATGATGCTAGTATAGGCTATATGGTGCTGCGTTGCTGGTTGCTTGCTATCGAGCCCGGCTCTTCAGCCGACTGGTAACGTACTGTACATGCACACAATCGGATCCATAAGTCCAGATTCGCCTCCCGGCCGAGGCGCTACCGCTACGCCAACGTTGTAAAACAAAGTATAAGTCGACAGGCACTGTCAAACACTGCGAGCGGTGGGATAGGTTCCCCGACAGTACATTACTTGCCTGGTTGTGGAAGTCCCCCCAGTCAGTCGAGCCTAGCTCCTGACTGGCACACGTAGACACGCTTCCAGGTAGGGGGCCCGCTATACGGTGCTTTGTTGCTATTTGCTATTGAGCCTGGCTCTTTAGTCTACTGGTAGCGTACGCGGCAATCGTATCCATAGTCTCCGGGTTCGCCTCCCGGCCGAGGCTTCACTAGTACAGTATGTTGCCCCTACCTCAGGGGTCTATTCTTGGACCCTTATTATTTCTTGTTTACATCAATGACCTGGCTGCTGTATCCTCATCTTTTACCCCGATTCTGTTTGCTGATGATACTAATTTGATTTTGACTCACAGAAATTTCGAATCTCTCATTAAGGAAGCAAATTCTGGCACAGCTATGCTATCTGATTGGTTTCTTGCAAATAAATTATCACTAAATGTAATGAAATCAAAATTTGTAGTTTTTGTGAGTAAAAACAAAAAATACTGTCATCATAGAGCTAAGATCTCTATTGGTGGGATTGAAATTAGTCAAGTTTCATCCACCAAGTTTCTAGGAATCCTGGTGGATGAAAAATTGTCTTGGAAAGAACACATACATACAGTAACCAACAAAGTTTCAAGATCATTTGGTATCATCAGAAGAATTAGTGGCCTGGTTCATCAGGCTTGCCTCTTAACCCTTTATTACAGTTGTATCCATATCTCATTTATTGCAATATTGTTTGGGGAAGTACATATCCATCCAATTTACACAAATTATTAATTATTCAAAAGAAATTTGTAAGAATAGCTACTTCTTCTGACTATTTGGCTCCATCTGCTCCTCTGTTTAAAGGTCTAAATTGTCTATCTATGAAACTAACATTGTACAGTCCTGTTCTTTCATCTATAAATGCACCTTCCAAATATGCTTCCTACACCCTTCAAAGAATATTTTAAGACCAACTCTCAAGTCCATTACTACTAAACTACACTACTAAAGGCCACCGAGCTGATCAATAAATAGGTATAGCCGGGAACCGTGAGGTTACCAGTTCCATCCCGGGCTCCCCCAGAGTTACAGTAGTGTCGAAGTGTCTTTGAGAAAGACGCTGAACCCCTAATTGCTCCCGATGTGCAGGTTGGTGCCTTGCATGGTTTCCTCTGCCTTCGGTGTGTGAATATGTGTGTCAAATTGTCAATGGGTGAATGTGTAAAGCGCCTTGGATAAAGGCACTATATAAATGTACCATTTACCCGGCGTTCATTAATGCAAGCAAGTCCTTCAGTGACGTAGCTGCAAGTCAATATATAAAGTATTGCATGCTGAAAGGGCCAGGAGGTTCAGTTACAGTACCACCAAATGGCAGAATGAGCTTGTGACTTTCTACGAATGTACGTGGTACAAATTATTATTAGTGCCACACTGGGTGGTTCCAGCATCTCAGAAAGAGCTGCACAACTCGTCAAACCTTGAAAGGGGTGGCGGTGTGCCTGGTAATATATGGATTTAGTATTTATGTGGGCATTATTTGTGGCCATGAGTATATTTAGCTAGTGATCAGAAGTGGAAAAGTGAGTGATCTTCATTAGAACAGTAATTAGAACAGTAATCAGAGCTAATGCTTTAGCTATTGAAAAATAGCAGATCTACAAGCTCATAGCGTGCCACCAAGTGGTGCGCTACGAGCTTGTAGGTCTGCTATTTTTGAAAAATCAAAGAACGACTGACATAGAAACAGCTTTAATTTTCAAACAGACATTTTTAGAATCTGATCTCAGGTCAAAATGGGTTAAAGGACAACTAGTTGCACACCTCTGTTGCATAAGGTTGGTTTATACTCAGGCAGCAATCAGGTCCTATATGTGACGTTGTAAAGGGATGGCTGCCGACAGGCATCTCTTCAGTAGCCTCGTTCCCAGCCTCTCTCATCTCCGGGAGAGAAGCCTGGCCACGGCCTAATGCAGAGGGTCTATAGGGGCGGCCGTGCCACTTCAGCTGCATGTTGTACAGTACTTCCCCGGAAAGAATCTTTTTCGAACACTCGTTTAGTGGACGGAGAATGTGAACCAGATGTGTTAAGCCTCAACATAATTTCCTTGGGTGGTACTTCTGCCTTGATACTCAATGAAAATGGAAGTAATAAGGAATTTAAATTCAAACTTTGTTTTCGAAATTGGAGTTGGCTTCATTTACAGTGTTGTTGAGAATAGATACAGTGAAATGCGATAATAAGATGCTTTGTTAACGCAGTTAATAACCATAATACTTTAAAATACCATCACTCTCTTTACTCTCTTCCCCATTAATAATACTAAAAACACACATGAATTAGAAACAGATGCAGACAGTTACAATAAATCAGTCACAATAAGACAGACAGATGGCTGTCAGCTTGCAGAGGTAAGCAAAACAATACAGTAATTCTGGACCCGTATAAATGCTGAGTGATAATATAACTTTAGGCGATCCTTTTAGGAAACACTAGTCCAGTTGAAATCCTCAGTGTTCTTCTAACTCAGAGTTCAATTGACACTCTCCAGAGGTTTCTGTTACTCGGTCATGTTGACAAATCAAAAACAGCGCTGCATCATAACCATAACACATGATATGAATTATGTTTTTTCAGAGGATTTCCCCCCTTTGTGGTAATCTCATAAAACGGCATAACGAGCGCCAAGTGCAGCAAACTATAATTTGATGCAGTTGATGTGTTTGTCAGAGATAAATCTGGCTCATAAAGCCCGTTCTGATGTCACGCACTTATAAATCTGTAGTACAGAATTACACCACACACACACACACACACACACACACACACACACGAAATGAAATGAAATGAAATGCAGTTCTGTTTCATATATCATATTTGGTCATCAGAGACATCCCCTTTCTGTCCATACTGTACGTACACACACACACACACACACACACACACACACACACACACACACACACACACACACACACACACACACACACACACACACACACACACACACACACACACACACACACACACACACACAGTGTCCAGCTGGAATGAGGGATATGAGAGAGACAGAATAAGGAATGTAGTCAGTAGTAGGGCTGTTAAAGCAACTGCATTTAGGACATTGCAGACATTTCCCCCAACCACAGTTACACACACACACACACACACACACACACACACACACACACACACACACACACACACACAGATACTGACTACTTCTGACTACCTCCATCTGTCGCTGTGTTACTGTCAGTTTCAAAGCCAGTTTCAATAACTTCACTGGTAGGACAGTTTCACATGAGCAACCATCCAATATGTTGGTGTAAATTATTATGAGTGTTTGACTTCCATCTCTCTCAAATGCAAAGCTCCTTCCAAAATTAACAATATTTCCAAAGTATTTCACAGTGCATTACAGTGGTCTAGAATCTAGATGTATTATAATAAACAAGAGCAGTGTTTGACAGTGCCTGTCGACTTATATTTTGTTTTACAACGTTGGCGTAGCGCAAACATAGCCTATAAGTTCACAACGTGTCACATCTGCAAGACATTGTGAACTTGTAGAGCGGTTATTTTTTAGTCATTTAGGTGTGTGTGTGTGTGTGTGTGTGTGTGTGTGTGTGTGTGTGTGTGTGTGTGTGTGTGTGTGTGTGTGTGTGTGTGTGTGTGTGTGGCCTAGGGTGAAATCAGGCAGATTAAAGGCAGTGCTGATGAGGTCTAGATAGATCACCAATTTCCTGACAGCTGTACATTATACTAAAGAACTAATGATGATTCCCCCCCACATGCACACACACACCTCAGGAGGGTGGGCTATAGGGAGACAAAATAAATCCTCTTTTAAAGTATCGGACAGGTTTTGAAACGGTGGCAGCTGCTGGGGTCTGTCTGTCTGTCTTTCTTTCGTTCGTTCATTCTTTTCCCCTATATGTTTCAACGAACTTGAGCCATATTGTGAAGGATGAAGGCAGAACACCAGCACTTCAAACCTTGACAGTAATTGAGAGATGAAACGGACACATTTTCCAGGTTCTGAGCGGCTCGCTCTGCTCCACTCCGCTCCGATCGGCACATCAAACACTCCCACTCGGGATTCCAGGGAATGGCAGAGAGAGAAGCAGAGAGCGAGCGTGCGCTCAGCTCCCACCAGAGCTAAACGGCACCGTTAGGAGACTTTACTGCTTCTATTGGTAGTTAAACTCACTCTGATATGAAAATAAGAGTCAAATAGACCCTGTTTGAAACACACACACGCAGTCACACGCGCGCGCACACACACACATTCACTTTTCTGGCTATTCAAAAAGGCACATGCACGTATGCTCAAACATAGATGCACACGGCACACACACAAACACATTTTTCTACAAATCTTCTCTCATGGGGGTCTCTGCTGGCACCACATGTTTTCAAATGAGGGTCCACGGCCAAATGGTATACATTTGGGGGCCCTTTACATGAACATGTTTGAGGGCCACTGCTGCACAGAGGCCTTTAATTATCATGCAGTCCAGAGAAGAGAAACAGGCTGCAAACATCTCCAAAACATCACTAGAGAGCAGTATTGGGCAGCGAGTGAAGTGTGTGTGTGTGTGTGTGTAAAGGTTAAGCTACTGCCACCATTCAGTCCCGTTCTATTTGGCTTGTAGAAGAAGCACTTCCGCCTCCCCTGCATGAGTCAGGGAGGATCTGTTTGTGTTCCTCGTCTTATCAACCTCGGAAACATTCATATGGACAAGGACTAGAAATGCCTCTCCATTGTGTGCGGACGTCCATTAGGATGCAGGCAAAGCCAATTGAGCAGGACCTATCACTCGAATGAGAGGCCCGATCCTCCTATATTAAGTCATTAATATAATGTTAGCAATTCATAGGAAGCTATGAAACACGATGTGTTTCCGGGATGTCGGAAATTACTTGACGGAAAACAAGCCATTGGCGAATTGAGAGTTAAAACCTACAGTTGACCGCAGGTGTTCGGTCACACATTGAACATATCTACAAGCTAGATCAGTTAGTTTCTGTTAAAATGGTGATGTCATCACAGTGCGTGTGTGCGTGTGAGAGAGTGAGAGAACGAAGCGTGAGAGAGACATACTCAGAATAGGGTGTGTGTGTGTGTGGACTTACATCTCAGAATGCCATCGCTTCAGCAGCTGGCCAAACAGACTGAGCGGGGGTTCAGACAACATGGGGGGGGGGGGGGGGGTCTGTGCAGTGGTGGAAAAGAAATTGAGATAATTGAAAATGTACTTGAGTGAAAGTACAAAAGTATCGGCATCAAAATGTACTTGAAGTACTAAAAGTAAAAGTACTCATATTGCAGAATGTCCCATTTCACAAGTTCAAAATGTGTACAAAATATATTGAAACTAGCAGATCTACAAGCTCACAATGCGTCGTGTTGTGAGCAACGCATTGTGAGCTTGCAGATCGGCTATTTTCAAATGGCCGAAATGTGTAGGGTTGAAGTGGGTTAATTTATGTTTTCTAATCAAAAATGTAATCGCCAAAGTAACTAGTAACTAAAGTCTTCGAATAATTGTAGTGGAGTAAAAGTAAAAAAATAATGGGAATTAGAATTACTCAAGTAAAGTACAAATACCTCAATTGTACTTAATTGCAGTAAGTAAAAGTACTTAGTTACTTTCCACCACTGGCGCTGTGTGTGGAGAGAGAGAGAGACTGAAGAGGAGAGGCCTTCTCCCCGGCCCGGCCCCCTCAGCCCTGCCGCTCCGACCAACAGAATTAATTGGCTCGTTTGCCAAGAAAAACACTCTAATCAGTGGGTTTCCTCTCATTAAAAGTTAATTAGTTTGACACGAGTTTCCTGCAGAAGAAAGTATTGGCCACTTAGAACTCATTAGAACCTAAAGGAAAACATCAAGCCGAGGAAAGCTGGAGGACAGAGGGGAGAAGTGAACACAGACGGGAGGCTACACACACACGCATGCACGCACACACTCATGCATGCACGCTAGCTGGCATAGGTACGGCAGTACTTCAAGATGTAGCGTGCACATGTGAACATGTATACAGTAAAATAAGAGTGTTAATTTGACTCCCGACTGAGAGTGTACAACTGGAACTAAATGGACCTGTAATAATTTGCGGTGTACACACACACACACACACACACACACACACAGGAACGATGAGATCAGAGCATGGAGCTGACATCGTGCTGACCACAACTTTCACTGTCTTGTTAACACATTAGAACAAAATCAGTGCATGCCTTTGTCCCTGTGCCACACTGAAGACCCCACCCTAGAAATTACACACGCTAGCCTGGCATGGCCCACAAATCTCACTGTTTTGCCATGGCAGATTTGTTTGGTTCCAGGCCACACACACACACACACACACACACACACACACACACTCTCTCTCTCTAACTTGCTCGCTCATTCACTCACACGCTCACTAACTCACACAATCACTCAATCACGCACATTCACTCACGGACACACACCACCTCGCTTAGGCATCCATCCGTCCGTCCATACCACCATACCCTGCCCCCCCTCAACCCCATATGTTCAGTGGGCTCAGACTTCCTCCTTCTTAATGAATCATGAAGTTTGACTTTCTACTCCTTTAATAAGCAGTGTTTTGCAGCGTGCGGCTGGAAAGTGCACAGTTTGTTTTCCTTTAATTAGCCAGGCAGGTTCTCCCATGGGCGCAGGCGTGTGTGTGTGTGTGTGTGTGTGTGTGTGTGTGTGTGTGTGTGTGTGTGTGTGTGTGTGTGTGTGTGTGTGTGTGTGTGTGTGTGTGTGTGTGTGTGTGTGTGTGTGTGTGTGTGTGTGTGTGTGTGTGTGTGTGTGTGTGTGTGTGTGTGTGTGTGTGTGTGTGTGTGTGTGTGTGTAAGAGAGAGCGAGAGAGCTGTGGTGGAAGAAGTATTCGGATTATTTTCACTTGGGTAAAAGTAACACAATATAAATAAATAACACAATATAAATATACTAACTAAATGGAACTGCAAGCTTGTAGATTGGCTATTTTCACAGAGCCCTCATATAAAACAGTGCTTATGTGGTTAATATAGGTTTTATATTAATAACCCATATCTACAAAGTAGCTAGTTACTAAGTACAACATTTGCTTCTGAGATGTATAGCGGAGTAAAGGTATAAACAATTTGAAACACTGAAAGTAAAAGTACCTAAAAACTGTAAGTTCAGTGCTTGAGTAAATGTACTGAGTTACTTTCTGAGAGAGAGAGAGGGATCAACATTAGACAGGGGCAGTGAGCGGGCCGGGCCCCCTCGCTGCCAGGTGGGTGTTAAGACAAATGGGCCCGCGGGCCAGATGGAGGCGAGAGATGTAAACGTACGGCAGTGAGGCACAATGAGGGGAAACGTCCTGCACGAAAACACACCGTCAGCCTGCTGAGAGACGGACAGAGAGAGGGGAACGGGGGGAGAGCAAGATTAGGGAAAGACAGATGAGAGAAACAATGATGATGTAACGTCAAGAGGAAAGTAATACGTTCCAGTGATAATTAGTGCATATCGTATCTCCATATTCTTAACTTTTGGGGTTTTTTACATAATAATTAAACGCCCTACTTGATCAAAGCAGCAAAAGTAGCAGATCCACAAGCTCCTGAGCTTGTGAATCTGCTATTTTTGCCATTTATTTTTTTTATCCTGAAAATAAACTGTTTTTGCACATAATGAAGTTTCCAGCCGACGGCAATGATAAGTGAATTAAATATACCTGGTTCAGACAAGAGGCACTGAGAAATCTTTTACAGGTCCATTCTCACAGTTAAGATGGTAGCCTCGCTACCAGGCTTTCAAAGCCTGGAGGAACGCATTGGCCGCTCTGGTCTAAAAGTGGGAGTCAACCCTTCCGGGTGGGCGTCGCTCCAAATTATGTGACGTAGCGCTGCACTAGGGGGGAGAGGAGGGGCCGGGGGTGACGGACAGATCGATGAGATCCAATCAGGGTGTGCGCAAATCTGAGCCGCGACCCGCCCCTCTAGACCAGAAACCTAACACGTTAGCTCAGGCTATTAAGATGGTAGATCATTTTAAATGCTGGAAATTCTAATAACGTGAAAAAAGTTTATAATTTGGCATTGTCATAATAACGAATATATTATATCATTGCTTTCCGGAAGAAACCACCTAACTCCATTTTTGAGGTTTTTGATAAATCAAGGCTGTGTCTGTGTTGATTATAAACATATTGAACCAATGGAAGGTTCTAAAAAGTGCTTCAGCGAAAACCTCTTAACTCCTTTGGATCCTCAAACTATCTGCCAAACCAGCTAACTCAACCGTTATTATTATTAGTTTTTCAGTGCTATTGAACACGATTTTCGTCTGTATATTGGTTAAAAAATCTGAAACAAATAAAGTATTAAAAAGCGCTTTGACAAAAACCTAACTCCACTTGAGCTAGATGTTTTTTCACCCAAACCGCAGAGATATGTCATTATGTTGTGGTGTTTGAACAACTAAATCTACCCCACCGCAGCCCCCAACAGTCAGAAAATCATCCATTTGAGTATTTTTGTGATGTAAGGAGAGGAAGTATGAACTCGCCAAGCTCCGTAGAAACAAAGGCAACTTGGATCACATTATCTACATTCTGTACTTCTATACTTACTTCATTTAATATTTATACGTTTCCAGATTCCAGGTATAGCCGGTTTTGACATTTACAATGTACATTTGCAGGTCAATAATACCATGTACTGTACCACAGACAATACAGTATGTAAAACTAGAAACTTCCTCCACTCACAAAGTCTTGATTCTTAAAACCGAATAGCTGCTTTTTCAGGAGATAGAGAATCTTTCCCATTTTAAGTCATTTCTGTTTAATTCTGTTTTCAAATCAACTAATACCGTATTGTTGTATAGATATGGGCCAGGTGGCCAGTATGCAAGACATTTTAAGCTGTGCCTTATCTGTTACCCTACAGCAGTGGTCCTCAACAGGCGGACCGCGGTCCACAACCGGACCGCGGCACACCTCTCTGCGGACCCTGGAGAAAAGGCCTGGGCCGTGGCTCAGTGGTCCAGGCACCTTGGCTGGTAATCCAGTCTGGCAGTGTGCCGCGGGTTCGACTCCCGATCCCGACAGGAAATGGGGAGAGAGATGGGGGAGTGACCCCCCATCTCTCTCCCCATTTCCTGTCAGCCTACTGTCTATCCCTCCATAAAGAATATAAAATAAAGGCGAAAGACACAACAAAACATTAAAAAAAAAGTTGAATTCTCCGTTGTATTCGATCAATGCCGAGAAACGCAATTAACACTCTTAATGTGTGTATTATGGGCCGGCATGTCATGATGACAATGTTGCGCTGACTGGCTCACATTCACACATTCAGTTGAATGAAATTTTGGAGGTGTGAATAATGAATATTTTGTCAAAGTGAAAGAGCTATACAAACCCGGTTTGTATACCTTGGTAATTGGTTGTTTCTAGGTGAGGGGCGCAGCAATTTTATTTGCGTGCGCATGAGACTGGACCATGGTCTTGTTCAAAAATATTTGTGGACCTTCAGCATTTCTAGTTGAGGACCCCTGCCCTACAGTATGTTTGTCATACAATCATGTCGCATGTAAAAAATTGCTTATCTACAAGCAATGTTTTGCTATTTTTGAAACATTTTTGAGAATGTTTGAGCCTATAATGGCATATCTAGGGACACCAACTTGTTGAAAGTGGTTACTGTTGGCACTTGGGTAAAAGTTTGCAGCACTGTTGGCACTGTTTGCAGTGTGGCTTGGACACAGAATGTAACGGAACACAGTTTTGACAGAATGGTACAACATGAAGTTTGGGCACTGCACCGCGACCCATGACTCGGTGGAAACACAAGAAATCATCTCTAAACAAACGTAAATGCATCCAGATGCTGTCACACCACAAGGACACAAACTCTGCATGCTTATAGGGCTGGGATCCTTTAGGAGTTTAACGATTCTGATGCCTCTGTAACGGTTTTTGATTCCTTAACGATTCCTCTTCCTATGGGTGAGGCTTATTGTCGGTATCGGCCGGTAACACACAGGAGTCTGTCCCTGTTACAATGCGCTATAGACTCGTGGGAGAAGGATTGCTGAGGTGGAGCACCACACCTACCATCAGCTTCCCGTACTTGCCGCACCCAAGCCATGCTACTCATATGCCCGGGATCGAACCCATGACCATATGGTCCTAAAGGAAAGAGCTCTACCGACTAAGCTAACCTGGGTTACTTAATGGACCCTTACAGGTCTGTAACTCTGAGAGTGCACACATGGAACCAAATGGACCCTTATGTACAGTATGTCCATGTTCCATGTGTGCACTTTCAGAGCTATGGTGGTCCCTGAAATTAAAACGTGAACCACAGGTATTGATATTGTTATTATATAGCAGACGTGAAGTCCACAATAGTGATAAAACCGGTTGTGGAAACGGTTTCAAATGTAATGGAACCGATTCTGGTTCCTCTATGTTGTATCTGGTTCCCAGTCCACCAGTTCCAATCCGGATCCCAACCCTATGTTCCACATGGTCCACTGTGTGTGAGTGTGTGCGTGCGTGTGTGCGTGCGTGCTTGTGTGCGTGCGCGCACCCTGCAAGGGGCTGCCCGGGCGTTATTGTCTCATCAGAGGGAACCTTTGTAGAGTCAATATCAGAGGCTTCACCTCAGAGCCTGACCTTTCCACGATGTCCCCTCTCTCTCACACACACACACACACACACACACACACACACACACACACACACACACACACACACACACACACACACACACACACACACACAGCCCCTCAGGCCTCCGCGATCAATCTTCCCCCCCCCATCGCCGCGACAGCGGAGCACAAAGCCAATCACAACGACATGGTCTGGATGCCACACACACCTGCTGATGAAATGTCACAGGAGAGGCTATGTCAGGAGACCTGGGGCCTGTTACGAGTGAGTGTGTGCGCCCGTGTGTGTGTGTGTGTGTGAATGTGACTGAGTGACTTGGTGAAAAGGAGGCAGTGAGGGTAAACGAGAGGTTGTTATCCTAATTTATGCTCCATCATACGACGGTGTGGCACGGCGAATGCATGCACACACAGACGGTGCACAGTTTTTGCTGTAGAGAGTCGTGTGGTTTCTCTGTAAGTCCCGTTGACACGGTTCAGAGTACGGGTGATGGAGTGACTTTATTACTTGCCAGTGAACTTGTGGAATTACCGAGTCACAGAGTTCAACACGGTTTTATTGGCCTCAGACTGGAGGTCATGAGGATTGAGGATGTGAATATAATGTTGTTGTCATGTTGTGTGTCGTACATTAGTGGAAGAGCAAAGCTGTGAGGGGCTTGACAACATGTACTTTACTCTGAAACAGTGCTTCTCAAGCTTTTAATTTTATAGGGCCCGCAGTTTAGTTTGTAATTTGGCCTATAGGCCACAGGACCCCATAACTCTGAGTTAAAGATCTGTAATGGACCATCTTTGTATACGTTTATTTAACAGGGACAATACAAAAAACAATGTGTCAAGTTGTAAAAACATGAAACCGTTGCGTTGTACATAGGGTTTATAGCCAAGGCTAATTTGCAAAACCAGTCCCTAGTTAGGCCTTTCTATAAAAATTTGAACTACCTCTACTAAAAACATTTAAAAAAAAATACATGCACATGCATCTAATCTAACAATATAGTATACTAATAATATTTTACAACAAACTTACAATACCCATTACATTGACCTATAAAACAACAGTAAACTTAATCACTCATGTAACCCGTCAGACACTATACATGATTTAAGCACAGTTGATTTGATTTCAACCATAGTTTGAGTCCTCTGTAGTTACACATTACCATCCGTCTCTAGTTTTAGACCCGTAGGTAAGGAGTTCCAAAGGTTTGCCTCCTTTACTGAGAAGGCAGACTGTGCGAAAGAATTGTTACACCTGGGAACAATATAGTTACCACTTGTTGAGGCTCGTGTAGTTGCTCTACCAGAGCTCGGGAAGACTATCAACCAGTCTAGAGAACAAAGGTGAAACATGACCATGTAAACATTAAAAAAAACAATTTGATGGTAGAAAATAAATAACACAACATTTTCAAACGTAAAAAAGGTTGTTTTTGTTTTTGTTCATTTGCTTTCTACCTATCAATAATTTAGCTGAGGACCCCCTGGAACCACCCTCAAGGACCCCTGGGGGTATATATACCCAGCCCCCACTTTGAGAACAATGCAGGTAACAAATTAAAACTCCTGCTAAAGCGAACTTTTCCCCCATCTCAAAGTTCTATACAGTATATCCGTCAAGATGGCATAATTGTAAAGTGACGTTTGAGGGGATGATCAGTGTGATCAGGCGTGTGAGGGCGTCATCGTTCATATCAGAACATTTGGGTGTGTGTGAAGGCCAGTGCCATGTCGGAGGCAGTGCGTGTAACGTCATGTTTATACACCATGAGTGCAGCCAGCGCTCGCTGTAACCCAGGTCTTTGTGAGTGAAGTGGCTTGCCAAGTAGATGCTTCAGAACACTATGCAATCTGTGTGTGCGTGTGTGTGTGTGTGCGTGCGTGTGTGTTCTGCTGCCAAGCTCACCTGTGCTGCTTCACCTGTTCTCTGTGACCTCGCGCTACCATGTGCTTGTGTTCCCGCACCGGCCTCGGCCCAATCAAAGCCACGTATTGAGTGACATGACAGGAGGCTAGTAAGGAACATGGCAACGATGGCATGCACACGCTGGAGACGTAACGCTATTGAACGGAATACTAATGAATGATGTTATTGGAGTTATTTGTTTTACCCTGTGCACTACTTGGAGATGCATTTTTGTATTTATTTCAGTATAATTCAATTCACTTTCAATTATAATAATACAAAAAATATTACAGATTTCGAATAATCTTTGATTGTTGTTTTGTTGCCTATTAGTTGTCGCTCCATTTTTGTAGTATTACCGTGAGAAGAGAGAGGATAGAGTGATAGCAGAAGAGAAAAGAGAAAGAAATGTGGTTTAGAAACAGCTAAATAAACAAATGAAAATATATACAGGTCATATAATATATGACATGCATATATTTTCATTTGTTTATTTGCCTCTTTCTATAATATATAGAATATACAGATAGTGTATGTGATAGCAGATATGTACACACATTGGCATAATATACAGGTGTGTACTTTTAGGAAGAACAACAACAAATTGTTTCAATAACACCACACTTTATTTCTCATTTATTTCTCAATTAAGCCAAGTTAATTTAAGCCAAAACATATTTTCAATATCAGGGTATACAGTATAATTGGGACAGAATAAGTTGACAATGAGGGTCCATGGCTCCTGTCAAAGTCCAGTTGTGGGTCTTTGACATGAAGAAGTTTGAAAAGCGCCACCGTGTCAGGAGGTGTACATTATATCAGACGTTATAAACATTTATATTGTGATGGAAAACGCTTTTGTGATGGAAACGATGAAAGAATACACACAAAAGAAATGGAAAATCCTGAATGGTTTGTTCTTGTTTTTACGGTTTTAGAAAAAGTCCTTTTTGTCGGGGTAAAACGGGATTAGAATGTAAGGTGATTGATATTGACTATGCAGAGCATGACTCACGTTAGAAAGAAATTGTTTAGTGCAAGCATTTTCTCGAGAACCAGAAACTAAATTTGGTGTCTGCCCGGCATCCAAACTTACAAAAATACATTATGAAATACAATACATTATGAATTTACCACTTAAGCCCGATTTGAAAAGTGAGCTTGTTGATCTGCTATTACATTATTTGCACTATTTCTTAAACATTTTTATTTATTCATGGACTTTTGAGGATTATTTTTATGTTTTTCTTGTTCTGAAACTATTTAGTTGAAATCTTTTGAAAAAACTGTTTTGTTTATAGGGAAACATATATACATTTACACCCCAAAAAATGTGTCCATGATGCAAAGACGTGTTCCAGAGCCATTGTTTGGGAAACAATGGTTTAGGGCACTTTGAGTGAGACATAGTGGGGCATCAGGGAGTGAGACATAGTGGGGCATCAGGGAGTGAGACATAGTGGGTCATCAGGGAGTGAGACATAGTGGGGCATCAGGGAGTGAGACATAGTGGGGCATCATGGAGTGAGACAGTGGGGCATCAGGGAGTGAGACATAGTGGGGCATCAGGGAGTGAGACATAGTGGGGCATCATGGAGTGAGACAGTGGGGCATCAGGGAGTGAGACATAGTGGGGCATCAGGGAGTGAGACATAGTGGGGCATCATGGAGTGAGACAGTGGGGCATCAGGGAGTGAGACATAGTGGGGCATCAGGGAGTGAGACATAGTGGGGCATCATGGAGTGAGACAGTGGGGCATCAGGGAGTGAGACATAGTGGGGCATCAGGGAGTGAGACATAGTGGGGCATCAGGGAGTGTCTGAAGCAGTGAGACATAGTGGGGCATCAGGGAGTGTCTGAAGCAGTGAGACATAGTGGGGCATCAGGGAGTGAGACATAGTGGGGCATCAGCGAGTGAGACATAGTGGGGCATCAGGGAGTGAGACATAGTGGGGCATCAGGGAGTGAGACATAGTGGGGCATCAGGGAGTGAGACATAGTGGGGCATCAGGGAGTGTCTGAAGCAGTGCAATATCAGCCTGTAACCCCAGCTTTAACCCAACATGAGGGCCTTATTGATTGAATTACTTTGAAGAGGCCCTTGAAATACTTTGTAACCAGGAATTATTGGTATGTGTGTGTGTGTGTGTGTGGGGGGGGGGGGGGGGTTCAAGGCACCGATCCAAATGAGAATGTCTCCAAGCAGGAGGGAGAGAGAGAGACAGACAGACAGGCAGACAGAGAGAGACAAAAAAAGACAGACAGACAGAGAGAGACAAAAAAAAGACAGACAGACTGAAAAACACAAAGGCAAGAGATAATGTCAGCCTCAGCCTCAGACAAAAATGTATCGGTCGGGGGACGAAAAAAGACAAAATAATGGGGTGAAATGATGAACAACAACATTCTAAAACAGTGAAGAAGTCATTTTAAAGCCAGTGAGCGGTATGATGATTCAGTGACCCGCGCATCAGTCGGGTATAGAGTGCGATACGCCGTCGCAATATCCATGTCTCTGACAGAACTCGGGGCAGATCAGGCTTTATTGCATTACCTGCAGGGGGGGGAAAAAGCGGAAAGGGGTAGAAATAATCAAAAATGCATCAGAAATAATGCACTTTTCAGACTCTATCCATCATTGTTTCGGCACCCGCGATTCTTTACGAGAAGTGAGCACACAGCAGCAGGGGCGGGGGGCGACGCGCGTGCTCCCGTCAAGACCGCCAAAGAGGAGGACGGGTAATTAAATTGTGTGTCGCTCTCTAAGAACTAAAATGAATGAAATAGATGAATGCTATTGCATTATGCCACAATCGTGACCTGCAGAAAACTAATGGCAGAATAATAGTTTTAGCTGCTGCCTCTATTGCCCTGCTACAGACAGCCACTTGAGTGAATTTACAATGCTGCTTGGCAGTCAAAATGATTTGTCCCCTATACTGTACCTGCACTACCACTGTATGTCTGTCTGTCTGTCTGTCTGTCTGTCTGTCTGTCTGTCTGTCTGTCTGTCTGTCTGTCTGCCTACATTCCATGGCTGACTCTCCATTAAATCCCGACTGATTTTTGGGGCCAATGCCGGTCCCGATTTTGGACAGTTTTATACCACCGATTACAGATGTTTTGGAAGAAGAAGATACAATTCAATGTGAAATAAACTTCACTTCACTAACTTAAGCTACACAATCGACAAGCAAACAAGTATACAAGAGCTTATTTAACCACAAAAACTAATCTAATACATTTGCGACTGCATCATTGCCAAAACGGATGCCATCAAAAGGTCAAAGGACGATATATATCGGCCAAACCGCCCTGCTCTCCATCGCCATCCATCCATCCAGCTCTGCCACTGTCTCAGGGTCAGACCAACCATACAGTACACACCAGGCCATGGAGTCCACTCCAAAGTGTCCAAGTTATTGTATTTCTGAAAGCAAGCAACGCAAACCATGCAGGCCAGCGGTCTGTTTTCTCTATTCAAACATTGCCTCCCAGAAACGGAGGAGGCTTTGCTTTGTAGTTTGTTGACTGCAAAGAGCTGGGAAAATTGTCCTGAAATCCTGAGCAAAAAGGAGTGTAAATAAAAGATCAAACCGGGGCTGTGAGCAAAACCAGCGGCCTGGGTGCTCAGCGCAATAACTCACCATGCGTCAGCCTGCATTAGCTTGACGCGCTCGGCCGCGGGGGAGGCAGCGGGGTAGCCAGGAGCCATTGTTTTCTTCTCCTCCCGGTTTCCTCTCTAGTGTTGTGGGACCAGCTGAGGAGATGAGGCACAATCTGCACCGGTGAATCGATGGACATTATTTTATGCTTTGAAGCCTCGTAAAGGCGTTGTGATCATTGATCCATTTAAGCTTGTACCGTACAAAGGTGTGTGTGTGTGTGTGTGTGTGTGTGTGTGTGTGTGTGTGTGTGTGTGTGTGTGTGTGTGTGTGTGCGCGCGCGCAACAGAGAGAATGCATTTGAACTTTTAACCATATGAGGCAAACCACAAGAGATGTCTTTAACTTTAATCTAGAAATAAAGTTCAACTTTATTTTTAATTGTCAACTTAGTTTCATATTCACCACATTGCTAACAACTTAAACCCTATATATATTGTTGACCGGGGTCAGAAAAGGCACAAATATTATTGATGACGATGACTTTCCACATGTACGCCTGTCCAATGTGTCCATGCCCCTTTCTATCTTTCAAAACTCCATCATACAATAAGAACCCTAATCCGAATCCACGTTTCAATATGGCAGTGATTCTCAACCTGGCCTCCTGCAGTGAACCCTCTGGCCAGGGTTCATTGAGCAGGGGGTGACGGGTTAATAACTCTCCGTTCACAGGGGGTCCCTGAAATAAAATAAAATAAAAGTTTGAGAACCACTGCCCATAATATGGAATAATAATGATGAAGTCACCTTCCTCATGGTGTGGCCCCTGGCCAGCAGATGGCAGCACTCTGCCGCGCTGCATGGGTCCTTCTGTCTAATGTGGTCCATCATGGCTCTGTGCTGTTATTCATGGATAATAGTAATGATGATAATGCTGTGGCCAATGACGGATAGAGATGTTTGGCTGCTCTCTGGCCTGACCAGAGCAGATGGGGGAGGGGAGGGGAGGGGGCTCCACTGTTCTCTCTTAGTACTGATAAACACATCGCCGGCCGCGGCAGCTCCAGCTCGCGGTGGTGGCATTCCTACCGTCAAGCCCCCACCAATCAACAGCCCCGAATCAAAATGGCACATGACACATTCTGGCACGGGATGACTAAACATAACTTAGAAGGGAATTGGTGGGGGGGGGGGGGGGCGAGCGGTGCACTGCCAACCACCACGTCAAAATACACACGGAGACAAATGCACACAAACACTTAAATGACTGCTCCAACTTCACAATGCATGCACGGGCCTTGAAGAAAAAGTTATTATGCCTATTGTTGAATAAAGAGAGCAGCACAGTTTTGCGTGTGTGTGTGTGTGTGTGTGTGTGTGTGTGTACCGCAGGGTGTTGCAGTTGTTGGCTCTGTTATTTGATTTCCTTTTTTCCCCCCCATTTCTTTCCTTTTTTTTTAACCAAGGCCACAGTCAGAGTTCATGTCAAAAGAATACATGCAAGAAAGAGGAAGAACATCCAGTTTGTAGAGCTCCAAGACTTACTTTATTTAAGACAACAGTTTTGCTCTCTGTGAAAAGAATACATGCAACACCAAAAACAAGCTTGACTTGTAAATAGTCTACTTTGTTGTGTGTGTGTGTGTGTGTGTGTGTGTGTGTGTGTGTGTGTGTGTGTGTGTGTGTGTGTGTGTGTGTGTGTGTGTGTCTTCGGGGCTGAGCTGTTTGTGTGCTCTTCCTAGAGTGCATTTGACACAAAAGGTCTCGAAAGTGCAAAAAACAAAGCAACTCGAAACTCCTCCAACCCTTTAATGATGTTTAATGATACCCATCAGTGACGCAGTACACACACACACACACACACGCCTCCCCATGACTCCCTCTCTCTCCCAGCTCCCTCCAGCGGGAAGCGGCACCTTGCCGACTGTGGAATTACAGGCAGGCGATAATCAGGTCACCCCGAGGCAGGGTCCTTTGGGGTTTGAGGTGTTCATAAACATTCTCGCTGTCTCTTTTGTGTTCGTTTCCCGGGGTGAAACAGCGAGGCGCTATCCTTCTTCATGCCGACGCAGGATAGCTATAGAGCTAGTGCACCAGCTCCGATCGCCCCTGGGTGCAGCAGCACCGTCTCTCTATCTGGAGAAAGACATAACACACACACACAGACACACCTACCTTCTCTGGGATATTAGAAACACACTGAGGCTTCATGTAGACTATAATCTGAATATTAACACTGTGTCTGATTTGCATAAAGAACCCTCCCAGTCATCTGCGTCTGATTTGACATTTGGCATTGAAATCAGTACCGTGCCTTAAAATAATATCTAACAGCATTATACATTTCTTTTAAAGAGTGTGTGTGTGTGTGTGTGTGTGTGTGTGTGTGTGTGTGTGTGTGTGTGTGTGTGTGTGCGTGCATGTGTTCTAACCCGAGGTTCATTCTCAGAGCCAACTACCTCCTCTCTGTGTGAGGATCTTTTACAAACAAAGACCAAAATAATAAAGAGACGTGTGTGTTCAGCTTCTGTCTTCTTCCAAAGACGTCAGCGTCTGCTTGTCAAAGGCCTGACTGCTGCTGCTCCGCACAAAAACCTTTGCTAAATTGATTAGACTCTTCTCTAACCTCCCCCCATTTTGTTTGGGTGAAACTTGATGTAAAAAGTAAAATATTTCTGTAGTTTCCCATTTGGAAACAAAGTGTTTTGTCTCATTCTGTCCTCTTGTCACCACTGTGTGACCTGGGGTCTATACCTCTGTCACTACTGTGTGACCTGGGGTCTATACCTCTGTCACTACTGTGTGACCTGGGGTCTATACCTCTGTCACTACTGTGTGACCTGGGGTCTATACTCTATACCTCTGTCACTACTGTGTGACCTGGGGTCTATACCTCTGTCACTACTGTGTGACCTGGGGTCTATACCTATGTCACTACTGTGTGACCTGGGGTCTATACCTCTGTCACTACTGTGTGACCTGGGGTCTATACCTATGTCACTACTGTGTGACCTGGGGTGTATACTCTATACCTCTGTCACTACTGTGTGACCTGGGGTCTATACTCTATACCTCTGTCACTACTGTGTGACCTGGGGTCTATACTCTATACCTCTGTCACTACTGTGTGACCTGGGGTCTATACTCTATACCTCTGTCACTACTGTGTGAACTGGGGTCTATACTCTATACCTCTGTCACTACTGTGTGACCTGGGGTCTATACTCTATACCTCTGTCACTACTGTGTGACCTGGGGTCTATACCTCTGTCACTACTGTGTGACCTGGGGTCTATACCTATGTCACTACTGTGTGACCTGGGGTCTATACCTCTGTCACTACTGTGTGACCTGGGGTCTATACCTATGTCACTACTGTGTGACCTGGGGTCTATACCTCTGTCACTATTGTGTGACCTGGGGTCTATACCTATGTCACTACTGTGTGACCTGGGGTGTATACTCTATACCTCTGTCACTACTGTGTGACCTGGGGTCTATACTCTATACCTCTGTCACTACTGTGTGACCTGGGGTCTATACTCTATACCTCTGTCACTACTGTGTGACCTGGGGTCTATACGCTATACCTCTGTCACTACTGTGTGACCTGGGGTCTATACTCTATACCTCTGTCACTACTGTGTGACCTGGGGTCTATACTCTATACCTCTGTCACTACTGTGTGACCTGGGGTCTATACTCTATACCTCTGTCACTACTGTGTGACCCCCCAGGGTCTATACCTCTGTCACTACTGTGTGACCTGGTGTCTATACTCTATACCTCTGTCACTACTGTGTGACCCCCCGGGGTCTATACCTCTGTCACTACTGTGTGACCCCCCGGGGTCTATACCTCTGTCACTTGTATGGATTGTATGGATCGCTTCCCACAAGTAAATATATATCCCCCTTTTTCATTCCTACATTTAAAATGTGATGTTGGCTGATGAATGAATATCAACATCCTACTACATCCTGATACTGGGGGGTCAAATTATGACAGGCAATTCCTGCTGTCAAAATATGGCAGTAAAAAAAAAACACTTTGTTTGAAATAGACACTCATGCTTTCCAAGGTGTGATTTGGGCTGGGAGGAGGAGTAGGACTAAGGCCCTATACATCCTCTCTGGGGGGGGGGGGGGGGGGGGGGTACTACCTATGACTGGTGAGTGTTGGCTGATGAATGCATATCAACATCCTAATACATCCTGATACTGGGGGGTCAAAATATGACAATTTATTATCCATTTAACACTACGAAGTCTGAAAAAAAATCACTACTACTCAGTCGGCTGAACGGTCAGGGGGACCGTGTTTTTGGTGCGATTTGATTGGCCACTCTCTCCCCCACACGTCCCTCTCCAGCTGGAGAAGACATTGTTCAAGCCTGCATCCCATTTCCAACGAATTAAATCATAATATGTTTCTTAACACATGTTTTCACTCCTAAAATGTATAAAACTAATAATACATGTGAAAAATATATATTTTGCCGTTGCCCGTTAGTACTATATTGCAACATAGCCATGGAAGAGTGTCACGTTGCTGCCTTTTGTTGTTATTTTTTTCCTTCCAAAAGAGCAAGATCACTTGTCTTTTCTTGTGTGTTATCGATGTAATTAATATATGTGACCCCACGCGATGTACAGACTGCTTGACTAGGCATGTAAACATGACATAATTGTATTAATGTTTAAGTGTAATGATGTTATTGACCGGATTGTCCGTAGTCCTCCAGCCGTTAGCTTACAGTTGCTAATATTATAAGCTAACAACATTACTAAAGCCAATGTATTGCATTAAATGCGGCCTGTCCGCGGTAAATTACTTATACAAGTGAGTCGCGTTATATTTACCTAAATTACCAGCCAAAGTACATTCCAAATAAACAATTATTAGCCACGTTATGTTGTTATATCAGTTTAATTAATAAAAAAAACATCGTTCATAATACAGCCGTTAGCACTGTGAATTCAACATCCGGTGAGGAGAGGATACGGTTCGTGTATGTGTTGTGTATGGAAGTCAGCGCATACAGTGGCTTACCGGATGTAAGCCTTGCACACTAAATAGAAAGCCTGCAGCCTGGTGATACAAAAAATAAACTCCACACGTGAAATGCACTGCATGTTGAGGAGAAACACCAGCTCAGCTGCTGTTTATAACATCGTGCAGTTATTGAATTCATGAACATTTGCATGCTTCCCTGAGAGGGGGAGAGAGAGAGAAAAAGTTTACAGATAAAGGACGGACAGGCTGAACTCTTTTGACTGACAAAGAGCTGGCGATATTGAGCCTATATGCCAGAACAAATTAATCCACAGCAGCATGCCTACATAAGTTCCACGTCGCTTGCAGAAAGAACTGTTCTTTTGACTGACAAAACATTTAGCGGTTCGGGAGGTCTATCTGGTTGGAATTATTCAAACACTTTTTATTTTGTATCGCGCATCGGCAAGCGTTCTCGCTTCATGGAAAGTAAATGTCGGGTCGAGTCTAACCGAGCATTCAATAATAATAATAATAATAATAACTGATAATAATCATTGTATTCATATTCCTATTATCTTATCAAAATAATAAACAAATTCCAAGTTAATTAACCAGCCAAACGTATATGATTTAATTCGTTGGACATGGAATGCAGGCTTGAACAACAACAATGCCGTCTCCAGCTGTCTGTTTGTGTGTTCTTTTTTTTTCTCCACCCCTACCACCATAACCACCATAACTCGCTCATTTTTTGCTCATTTAAAAAAAATCAAAATACCATGTAAACTATGGAATTGGGGCTTTCATTTGGTATATAAATCGGTTGTGTAGGCGCTCTCTACGAAACGATATCAAGTGAAAAGGAAATGTCGGGGAATCACCATTAACACCATTATCAAGCAGCGCAAACAAAAGACGAGAGGGGGAGAAAGGGTGACGGCGGTCGATTGGGCCGATTATAGTCAGACTGAGTAAGAGATATATGCCTAAAATCATATTTACAAAATGTTTCAAATGGAAAAAAAAACAGAGATGATTTCAACCGAATATTTAGACAAAGTCATGCAAGGGGAACTTTCTCTGGACTCCATGGGCTAAGAAAATAAACGTTGAAATTTCAAATTCGGTCAGAACGGCTGCTCAGACTTCCTAGTGTTAAAGATGAAGTGCCGTTATTTCCCCCCCTAAAACATGATCAGCAGGTACTATGATCACCTAAGAGGAAGATTTCTTTCAAAAAAGTGTACAGAAAGTGTTAAAATTATGTTTTTATTTGGCCAGACCCATCAGTTCATTAAGTAGGCTATACCTGGTTTTCACCTTAGCATCACCCACCTGAACGTAAGCCTCGCCCACAGCTGTTGTTGTATGATAATGAGGGCGGGGTTAGGGTTATGATGTCACTAAAATGGTTGTTTCGATTGGGCCTTTTCACTCAGACTTTCAGCTTTCAGGAAGAAACCAAATATACACAATTATACACATAATTGAATATTAAAACCACACCTGGGGCTCTATTAGAGTAATGTTAACAACTCCATATATGCTAAACAGAAAAAGTATAACAATCACGGCACTCCATCTTTAACATATATTTTGTCTGCTTTGTCTCCAGTGTGGTTTGGAATCACTTCTTAAACCCTGTATACTGAGTAAACTTTAAGACATTAACACCAGTGTTTCTCAACATGGTGTCCAGAGAACCCTATTTTATTTTTTCTTGCTTATCCGCTTATGTGACCCATTGTGAGGTTGTACCATCATGCAATTTTCTAAATATTTTACAATTTTTAACAACACAAATCATCTTATGGCGGGTCCCAACCCTGGCATTATAAACTTCAGATGGGGGTCTGCAGACAAATGCATATAAATCACATGTCAATGTTTGAGAACCACGTACGGTTCTACACCATAATCTTTAAAATAGCATATCTATTTCTACAAGCTCATAACGTGTTGCAATTGCACCGGCTATTTTATGCAAATTGATGTTCCCCCTAGGGATGGGGATGCTTCAAGTGGCCAACCACCACCTCTCTCTCTCTCTCTCTCTCTCTCTCTCTCTCTGTACCAGACCTGTCCTTCCACCTCTCCAGTGCGAGCCACACACATGCAGCACGGCGCGGAGGGCCTTGAGAGTCAGCGGCTCCTGCACTCCGCTCCTCATGTCAGGCCTCCTCAGTGTCAACATGTCTCCAGCAGGGCTATGTAAACAGCTCAGCCACAGCACAGAGCCCACTGACAGAGCCTGATTACCCCCAAACAGTCTCCAATCAAATGGAAATATGAAATAAATCACAAGTGACTCGCCCTGGGCTTCAGGGTGAGGCGTGGGTGGGGTGGGGTGTGCGGGTAGTGCCGGGGCATAGGGTGGGGGGGGGGGGGGGGGGGTTCCATGCGGCGTGGGATTGGCATGGATTTGTTGTTGTGGCCAATTCAGGGGTCAGGTCCAATACGTCTACATAAGTGGAGTGGCTTTGTTGCATCTTGCACCATACAGAAACCTGGAGGAGACAAAAAACGACACAAAAAAAGGTTAGGGGTTTTGGCTTTTTTTTTGGTGATCAAGCTAAAACAAATCTAATGGACAAAAAAAAGGATATAATGTATCTTGCAAAAAAGAAATGCAAGAGAAAGGAAAAATACAAAATGGAAACCAAAGCCTATAATAAATAGCATTAGGATATTAAATGTGATATCGGTGTGTGCGAGCATGTGTGCTTGCGTGCCTGTCTGTGTGTGTGTGTGTGTGTGTGTGTGTGTGTGTGTGTGTGTGTGTGTGTGTGTGTGCGCACGACATGCATGCATGAGTGTGCGTGGGACTGAGGCAGTGGTTATGGTGTTAACGCGGCGGTTTAAGTGTGATAGCTGTGTAATAGCATGTCATTAAACTGTTATGGTTATCCAGCCCAATGCAACAGAACAGTGGGAGTGGAACCTTGAACAGGGCAAGGATCCTCAAGCTTTGATTCAAAACTATAGACTATCACACAGGCTCTACTGTGTGTGTGTGTGTGTGTGTGTGTGTGTGTGTGTGTGTGTGTGTGTGTGTGTGTGTGTGTGTGTGTGTGTGTGTGTGTGTGTGTGTGTGTGTGTGTGTGTGTGTGTGTGTGTGTGTGTTACCTTACACTTGTATCACAAGCCTTTTTTCATTGATTGAATGCTGTATTAGTCAGGAATGTGCGCAGCACACATTGTACAAATGTACATAGTCCGACATTAAGGCGAAACGGGGAATTGTTTTCATTGTGGTTCTATGTATTCAATTCATCAGCATAGCATAAAAAGTGTACACGATAATACATCGTCAATGTCAACAACAAATGAAATGTCATTCAACATAGTAATTTAAATAGTTTTTATGTTGTAAAACAAAACAAAATTGGGTTAGGTTTACAATTAGAAACAGATTCCGATTGGGTTAGACAATTATCACGACGCCCACCAATAGCAACGCCCCCTGTCTGATTTGTGTATTCAACGCTGCAGTTTAAATAATCACAGAGCCCGTCGTGCCACTTCTCCAGCATTTGATCAAAACTCCATATATCTACGTTAAGTATAGACGAGCCACAGCCGTGCAGCTGCCCAAAGAAAACACCCCGAGAAACCCCGCTTCTCTCTCTTCACACACAGGAATTACAGAGCGAGAGAATGGGAGAGAGGCAGATGTTGGCAGAAGACAAGGGGATTTTCTCGTTTGCCTCTGTGTGAGCCCCGAGCCGTCGAGTCGTCGGCTTTTTTGCGGGGATGCGAACACATCTGAATTCTCTTCTGGCCGTGGTCGCTGGTGTTTACCGTTGTGAGTCAAACCGCTTTCGTTGTATTACCTCAAGTGACCACCGAAAACATGAAGACATGTACACAGACATGTTGTTGACTCATTTAAAATGTATAACAAAAGCTCCAGCGAGCGGACTCGAGAGAGTGTTTATAGAACGTGACCTTGTGGAGGCCCATTCTCATCTCCGTCCAAATGTGGTTATGCATCTGACGCCGTTGCCAGCATCTCTCACATCTCTCTCTCTCTCTCTCTCTCTCTCTCTCCCCCCCTCTCTCTTTCCTTTTTCCTCTCCTCTGTATCCCTCCCAACACGCTCTCTCTTTCTTCCCCTCTCTCTTTCTCTGTCTGTCTCCCTCCCAACTCTTTCTTGACTCTCTCTCTCTCTAACTCTCTCTTTCTCTGTCTATCTCCCTCTCTCTGCCACAGCTAGTTTTACAAGTCATTCCAAAACTCTTTCAAAAAAGGGGGGACTAAATAAAAAATCTCTGTCCTGACCGATGTTATTACAATCTTTAAGTTGCCAGTAAACACTGATGAAGGCGGGCAGTAATGTGACCTGCCTGTGGATTCCTTGTGTAGTGCCTGTGAAGATGTGGAGAGGGTTTCTGGGTGGGTGGGACGCTCTGCAGGGCCGGTGCAGCGGCAATATGCTGTTGTCAGCCTCGACGCCGGCCCTCTGATGTCTCCCATCCCACCTCCCCCAGTTCGCTAACAAGGCCTTTCATTTCCACTGCAGAAAAATCTGTTCTTCATAATATTACTCTCACTCACTCACTCACTCACTCATACACACACACATGCCTGCGCATACATGCACGAACGCACAGACACATGCACGCACACACCCACACAGAAACTGAGTGGGAAAGGGGGATGAATCTAAGTAACGGTGCAGCGAGGGGCGGAGAGACAGGCAGTGAAATGTGAGTTGAGAAAGAAAGAAAGAAAAAACCTGATTCCGACCATGTTTCCATTGCAGGAGGAGGTGGCTAGGAAGTGTGTGTGTGTGTGTGTGTGTGTGTGTGTGTGTGTGTGTGTGTGTGTGTGTGTGTGTGTGTGTGTGTGTGTGTGTGTGTGTGTGTGTGTGTGTGTGTGTGTGTGTGTGTGTGTGTGTGTGTGTGTGCGCGCGCCCTGGTTTTCCATAGCCTGTTGTATGGCATGAGTGTCACTTTATACGCATGTTGATACATTATGTCTTTGTGTGTGTAAGTTACCAAAAACCTAATGTAACTAGAAAAACTAAACAAAACAATGGCTGTTATTTTATGCTGTGCCCTACTTGATCGTACTACAGCGTCACACAAAAGCAACAAATTAAGTAGCAGATCCACAAGCTCGAAACATCTGCTATTTCTGAACATTTTAGAAAATTTAAACATCTCGAAGGCATTTGTAGAATCGGCCCTCGGGTCTTAAGTCATTCAGCTTGTGGATCTGCTGCTTTTTTTGTTGCAATTTTTTTATTAGAATCCTGAAAAATCTTTGAAGGAATTTCATGAAGGTGTTTTGTGAGGTCACGGCGACCTTTGGCCACCGAGTGGATGCTTGTTTTGTGAGAAATGTAAAATCAGAGTCTTTCAACGTGTTCATCAGATGTGGTGTGCATGAGGTTGGGACAGTATAGACGTGTGGACGTCACTCAACTCACGATACGATTCGTATCACAATATGAGGTTCACGATATGAGGTTCACGATACGATTTTTCACGATATAAAAAAAAAAAAAAAATTTAAAGAAAAAATAGTTTTTTAAATTTCATATAATTTATCTCCCCCCTGAGATTTTTTATTTAACTACATTGCAAAAGAAGTAGCATTACTTTTGACAGTGCAGAAACATAATTGCCTTCCTTGATGAGCATTAACGACCATCATCACCTGGGCACAGTCACAGACACACACAGCTCCCCCTACAGTGCTCTACTACTGAAAGTGACTATCATTTCTCTCCAAAAGCACTTGAATATGATGGAATACTTTTTTTGAAAATCGTTTTTTGTATTTCAATGAATCGATTCATATCGTCGGGATTAATATCGATATATATCGATATACGATATATCGTTACATGCCTAGTGCTTACAGTTACCATGCCGTATTGTAGAATGCGTTATCTTGTCAGAATAAGTGTTGAATGGTAGTATTTTAGGCAACCGAACCCTGATATGTGATGCATCGAGCTTGTCTCAGATAGAGTGTAAATAACTAACCACTTAATGATTAAGCCTAAAGCCCTATTTTGTCGTTCAGTGAAAACAGACGATACATTTTTGCAGCGCTGCGTAAATCTGCCATTCAGTGAGCATTCCATGAGAACCACTGGGTTTAGGAGGCATTTGTATAGAATCGCTCATTAAATCTTGGGAAAGCGTCCATGTCATTTTAAGATCTTTGCGTCAGCTATTCTAAAACAGCAGCAGCTCACAGCGCCGCCACGTCGCGCCTCACCGCGAGCTTGTACATCTGCCATTTATTGTTTTTGTGATTAGTATTTTATTGGATTTTCTTTTTTTCCCCCACAATACAAATCGACAGTAATGAGTCACGACAGAACAACAAAAGAAAAAGAACAGTTCGACACAAATCGACAGTAAGAACAAAAAAAGAGCTACCACTTCTGAACATTTTTTTAAACATCTTGCAAAAGCTATACCCATTTAGAAGGCTTTTTATTTTTGAATCAGCCTTCGGGTATTTAAATGGGACAAAGAAGAAAGGAAAAGAGAAAACAACATAGTGTATATACAGACAGACAGACAGACAGACAGACAGACAGACAGACAGACAGACAGACAGACAGACAGACAGACGAAGGATAATGCTAAAATGATAAGAATGAATGACATGAACGGTGATGGCAGCAGGCAGCACTAACTCAATGGCAGAGCCCCACATTCAACTTGACCCTCTGTGATCCCTGCTGTCTTCAGCACTTAGACGCACTGAAAACTGATTCCCCCTCAAAACACACACACACACACACACACACACTCGCTTTTGTATCACTATACTCATGAGGACATCCATTTTTTTTATTAATGGCATTTTCACATTATTCTGTGTCTAAAGCCCACAAAACAGCTGGATCTACAAGCTCACAACGCGCCGCAGTGATCTTGTAGATCGGCAATTGTTCTGCGCACAACACCGGCACACAACTAAGGACATGACAGGCATACCTCTGTCTCTAATCCCTAAACTATTATGTTCTAATGTTAATCCTAACCCCAACCTTTTCTAATTGTAAGCCTATATAACGGAATATATAGTCCTCAATGTGTAGTTCTCAAATTGTAGGCTATAGAGGACATTTGGTCCTGACAAGTGTGGTAATACACACACACACACATATACACACACACACACACACACACACACACACACACACACACACACACACAGACACACACACCAGACGTCAGAGGGGAGCTGTCAGCTGCTAAGGTCGGACGGCACTTCAATTAGAAAAAAGGAAGGTAAGCCCCCTTATCTTGGATGTGACGTTTCTGTTGATCTGGCATATTTCGCCCCGCTGATGTCTGAGAAAGAGAAGAGGCGTGCGCGAGCGTGTGTGTGTGTGTGTGTGTGTGTGTGTGTGTGTGTGTGTGTGTGTGTGTGTGTGTGTGTGTGTGTGTGTGTGTGTGTGTGTGTGTGTGTGTGTGTGTGTGTGTGTGTGTGTGTGTGTGTGTGTGTGTGTGTGTGTGTGTGTGTGTGTGTGTGTGTGTGAACAAGAGAGAACAAGAGCGAAAGGTTTTAGAGATATAAAAGCTTTGAAAGCATCTGAAAGGAAGGACAAACATAAAGCAAGACATTTATTTTGTCACCATGTGGACACCATCCAAAACCGTCCACTTTTAAGGAAACAAGAGAAAAACTAAGAACCTGACTGTTGGAATGAATCCAAGATAGTTATTATTTAGTCTCTAGTTCTTGTCTCTTCCTGCAAACAACACAAACTATGGAGCTTGCACAAAAAACACATTTCACCCACTTCTTTACACCTGTAGACATGCGTGAATCAATAAAGATTCTCATTCTACTATATGTGGGTACTGTATGTGCATGCATAAAATGAATGGGAAATCAAGTGGCAAAGTGACTTGGTGAGTTTAATGTTGTTTAACGTTGTTTAATGCAATCACTTTTCTGTTTGGATGTATGGGCTGTCAAGGCCAGAAAAGTATTTTTTGCCACTCAGTAGGCATTCCCACATAACTCCCACATAACTCTATACTTTTCAACGGTTAAATGCTAAAGCCTGCACAGACACACTTAACCACATTAAAACCTGGCTATTTTGCCATTGTGCAGAACATTTGATCAGAAAGGTTTTCTCTCCCGTGAGGCACCTTTCACCACTAGTGGTGTGCGCTCCTATACCTCTTTGATTGTGGGGGAACATTTAACAATACAATGAAATAGCGTAGGCCTATACTAATTCATGAAAATAAAAGAAAACAACATGGATGAAATATGGAGATACAGTGATAATGATAAAAAGGTACAGTATTTCTCCTCCTCTCCTATTTTCCCTCGTCCCTCTGTTCTCCTCTCACCCCATAACACACTGTTCCCACACTGTTCCCTCTCTAACTGTCCTAACTTTGTATCTCTTCATTTGTTTTATGTACACGGCTCCCGCATTAGCGGACACCTAAACAACGTCTTCCTGGGGTACAAGGCATACATAAATACTCATTAACTTAACCACCAGTCCTTACCCGTTAAAAGATAGATCATAGCCTATATTATTCATACTTGCATGTTGAGGCAGGTGGTCCACGGAACCCTGAGTGGTCCATGAAGCAACAAACCTGTCCTAACCTATGTGACTATGTCCTCACCTATGTGACTATGTTTAGAGTACCAGTAGGGGCAAAAGTGGCGCTGTTGTGCCAGAAACAGATAGTGTTGCACTGTTGCCTGCTAATTACAGAGAGAGAGAGAGAGAGAGAGAGAGAGAGAGAGAGAGAGAGAGGCAGGGGGAGGGGGGAGAGGGGAGTTGCACCACTCAGTTCACACGGGTGTGATTCTTAAGTTACAATTCTTTTCCTTGGCCTCTAGGGAGTGCGCATACAAAGTTGTACACAGATCGGTGCAGTTATAGGTAAAAACAGGAACGTGCCTGTTTGTTTTGTAACGCCACCGTGAGGCTGATTTGATTATTCTTAGTGGCATTTCATCCTCGGCCTAGTGGGAATGTGTGTGTATAATTTCACGGAAATCGCACGCTGTGTTCATGATTTGTGGCATTTTGTCCGTTCTGAAGAATTTGGGGCAGAGGTTTGTTGCTAGCATCCAGAGAGTGTGTGCAGCAGAGTTTGGCATCTGCCAATGGTGCCAGAGATTAGCTGTACACGGACGGAGGAAGAGACACACACACACACACACACACACACATGGATGGACGGACGGAGTGCAAAACATACTCTCTCCCCATGCCTTCGGCCTGGTGGAGACAAAACATACGTTTGAGCTATATACATTGAGTTGCTAATACTCTGTGGGGCCGCAACTTGCAGTGAAATGTTTCCTTTTCTGTTAAGCTTAATTGTGGACAGGTTTTGGGCCACATTAATCTCCATAGGTATTGATCAATGTGTGCGTGTGCAAATGCAGAGCCATTGGTGCAGGCAGTGAGTAGCAGCGACATGTCTACAGACCTATATACAGACATACAGACATTCCCTTTATATAAAGAGAGCATTACAATATCAGTGTATCACACACACAAGTCTGAGTTTCCTCTTTAAAACAAGCCTTTCCTTTTATAGTATAAATGTCGTCTGGAAGACGTCCTGTCCTCTCCTCTCCTCTCCTCTCCAGTTCATGTCATGAGAGCACAACGACAGTAGAACTGTAGGATTTGTTTTGCTCCCTCTCATCTGATTAGTGTTGATTTTTCTGCCTCCAGGCCACGGTTGAGCGAATGTAGTGGATGAAGTTCTTTAACTGTTTATCAGAGGTACATTTACACTGGCCCCACTCAGCGGCCCCGCGCTTTGTTACCTGCCATTTACTATCAAATAAAAATCGATGGCCCCTGAAATGTGATGTTATGGCCCCCGATGTTATTGAGACAAAGATATTCAATTATTAAAGATACGCCATCCCAATTGGAGCCACTGGAGGCAAAATGGTATATACACGAATCCTACGAATGGTCTCCTAAGTGGGCACCGTCTGAGCTCACGAACGTCTGATATTTACTGGTGCTAGATCCCTTGATAGTGTGTTGCTGGGACAGAGAAAGGCCGATGATAAAGTAGATTTTCTCCAGATTTGCGTCTCTATTTTTGTATGAAAGTCTTGGGAATATTGTGTGACTTGTGATCGCTTCCAATATCCGTACAGGTCTAGTTGGAATTTATAAACTCTAACTTCTTCTTAATTTCTCCTAAAAAGGCAGATACAGGAAGTAAACCAGAGATGGCATGTCTTTCTTTTTGGGAGTTCTGCTCTGGTTTTGGTGAAATTAGTGAAAGTAGTTCATTTTGTGGGGGGCACAGGGGGCCACGCATTAAAAGTAAATTTATCCACAAAACTAACATAATTTGTATTGTTGACCTATTTCTAAAATATTAGTGCAACTTTCGTTCATTTTTGACCCCTCTATCACACGGAACTATGCTTTTTGTGTCCATATCACTACGCCCAAAAAAGAGTTCCTACTTCCATACTTAATATTCACCAAAACCAGAGCAGAACTCCCACCACTCGGGCAATCAATCGGGCAACCACTATATAAATGGCAAGTATTTCATACAGCTTAAATTAAACAATTCTGAACTATCCCTTTAAGTTTTTTTTTTATGTGTATTTCCTTTTCTTGATTGACGGACAGAAGTTCAAGGTTCAAGGCTCATAATTTGTGTTCCCGTTTGAATTCAACACACTGTGGTGATACTGCCTCTGTTCCACCGTGCCATTTACCAAGCCGCTATATAGGGACAGGTTGTGGTTGTGGTTCTGTGTCCACAACCTAAAATGAAAAAAAAAGTTATTAACATTAAACCTCTGTGTTGTCCTGTAGGAGCTCTCAGCTGCCAGACAGACAATGATGACACAGTGGGGCTGTCAGGGCTGTAATGACTGAGGTTTACTCTCTATTATTAGAGCCACAGCCCCTCCTAGCTGCCCTGGGAGACCCCATATGGCTCCGGGGGGCTTCAGGGGAGAGAGCACTGTTCACAGCTAATGCACTGACTCACCCACTACAAGATAACACACTGATAAGAGGCTAAATTACGTGTGTGTGTGTGTGTGTGTGTGTGTGTGTGTGTGTGTGTGTGTGTGTGTGTGTGTGTGTGTGTGTGTGTGCGCGCATGTGTGTGTTCGTGTGTGTGCGCATGTGCGTGTTCGTGTGTGTGCATGTGTTGTGAGGGGGATGTGACCATGGGAGCATTGCATTGCTTTTGATGTAGCCTCAGCCATCCAGCATTTTAACCACTTGAACCTTCCATTCTTTCAGAAACTGACACATGAGCTACAACTGTATACTCGCTCTTTTACCTCCACACCAAAATATTTAAGTTTTAAAGCTGCAATCCATAATGTCCCTACACTTCATCTTATCATTATGTATAGGCCTTAAAGGACTAATCATAGTCCAGTTGTCGGTGAAGAAAGAGGTGACCACCGGAAACTACAACATGACATCACACCGCCGTGATCACTGCTCACACAACACATCTCTCTTTTCGGTGGTCACTTCTTCACTGAAAACTGAACGAATTAATAGACTCTGCCAAGACAAAGTTCCCAACTCGATCAGGGGGAGATGTTGGAGTTCATGAGCTTCAGGCCCCATTTACACGAGAACGCTGTCCATAGAAAACAGAAAAAAGTATGATTTGCGGGGGTCCGTTTGACCTTTGCCCTTCCAGAGTAGAAATCTTTGAAAGCGCCGTTTCCTCCCGTCTCCATGTAAACAGTCAAAACTGTGAATCCGCAAAACTTGGGACATCATGGCTCACGTGGGCTCACAACGCTTATGTTTATTACATCGATGCAGAGCCGTAGGCGGTATTTGGAGTTCCTAGAATGAGCAAGCACTCCCTCGCCCCGCTCATCCTATACGAATACAAATATACAATAGAATCGACTAGCGAGCCTCTGCATTGGTGGTCCATGATGTAAACAAAAGTCGTTTTAATACGATGCGTGCCTGGTGGCAGTGCGTCACCGCCACCTAGCGACCTGGCATGCACACTACATCGTATTCAGTAAGTGTGCGTCTACGTGTAAAAGCAAAATAAAAAATGAGAACGCAACGGGACTTTGCCATTTTATCTGGAGTCAGTAGCCGGCCTAAAGTGGCCTCAGGCAGTATTGCTTGTCAACCCAACAGGTGTCCTATCAAAATTCACGTTGTAAATGCCGTTGTAAACCACTGCAAATCCTCTGCCCCAATACAATGTATAGTATGTATTACTGATGAACAATGTACCACAATGGAAACAAGCCCTCTATGGGGATTTTGTGTTCGAGGCATAAACTTTCACTGTAACCGTGCTGTTAAGAAACTTAATATAGTATTCAATCAATCAATCAAGCAATCAATCAAGATTGTATTAGCATACTAAAATGACTCTTATATTCATTTAAAAATAAGTTTATGATTGCAGCTATCAATAAAATAAAAGTTTGACCAAATATTCCTGGTAAACTCTTCACTGTGTGAGCATACGCAAGTAGCAAAAATGTGACAAGTGGGAAGAGGGGGAACTCGCAGAACATAATTGTCTCCTCGAAACCTCCCATGTTCAAAACTGTTACTTTTCAGGATTAAAGTTCAAAAATAACAAAAGTAACAGATCTACAAGCCACGCTTTGAGCTTGTAGATCTGCTATACGTTTGATGTGTGAGGCTGTAGTGTGATCAAGTACTGTTTAGGAGCATTCATTTAGGAAATAGTTCTGACAATGGAGATGAGAGGTTTCTGCCTGACGACAACGATCTAAATAAGGGAGGAACTAGGATGTGGGTGAGGGGGGTGAGGGGGGAGTCAGTCACACACACACACACACACACACACACACACACACACACACAGCGCCCAATGCTGTCATTTGGGCGTCCCCTCTCATTATCCAGCTCTGTTTGTTGCTGTTCAACACGCAGACACTTGCCAGGCAACTGTTCTGATCACTGCTGGCATCGCTGACAGCTACGCTACTGTACACAGAAACACAGCACTGCCAGGCATACTCTACTGTACTACTGTTACTGTACTGTACGGTGGAAGGACTGATCTGGGACAAGAGGTTTCCAGTTCCACTGGTCTTGCTTTGTCCTCCATTGGCACCCCCTTCAATCTCTCTCTCTCTCTCTCTCTCTCTCTCTCTCTCTCTCTCTCTCTCTCTCTCTCTCTCTCTCTCTCTCTCTCTGTGGTGTCAGCTGTGCGTTGTATTCTATAGTCTAACTGATGTGGTTCTTTTGTGTTTCCTGTAAATCGCTGCTGCCGGACAGATCGACCTTGTATCTCCATATTTCCCCTGCACCCAATGAATGCCCCCCCGAGCTTGTAGATCGGCTAGTATCCACTTTTTCCACTAGTTTCCTTTTTTTGGCTTTGGACGTGCAACGTTTCCACCCGACAGCGACAAAATGAACACTGCCTCTGAACTGCATGCTGCTCTGTTCATAGTGACCACAATTAACTATAGCGCTGCTGTCGGGCAGAAACCTCTTATATTCATGGTGTAAGTGGTTTTTTCCCCATAAATGTATTGCCTTACTATATTGACCATACTACAGCGTCAGACAAAAGCATTCGAAAAATAGTTATTTTCACTTCATATACAGTATAGGATATTTATTTTCGCATTTATTTTTTCCCAAGCAAAGTGTCTGTGAGGTTCAAGCCAGGGTTGTACTTTGTTGTTACATCTTGTGTACTATACATACGGTAAGAGTATACAACATATTTTGGTTTGGCTTCCATCAGACAATGCAGCAGCATTGTTTTTCTCCACCAGGCCAGGTCCACCGGGTCAGGTCAGGTTATGGCTTGGACAAAATCTGGAGGAGTTTTTTGTGTTTTACAAAAGTCGGCCTCGTGGTGGCGCTATAACAGGCCGTTCTGGAAAATTTCGGGCAGAGGTTCATCGTTGGCATCCAGGGAGTGTGTGTGCAAAGTTAAGCATCGACCGGGTTAACGGTGCCGGAGATTCGCTGGTAACGGACGGATGGACACACACACACGGATGGAAAATGGTCTCCACCAGGTCAGGTCAGGTTGTGGCCTCCTGGTGGTGCTATAATAGGCCAATGTGAAAACGGTGCCATTTCCTCTTACGCCTTGGATGGCAATTGGATGATTAGATTTTTGTTCCAAGAATGTGTTTTGCAAAAATCCACCTGTTGGTGTCGCTATAACAGGCCAATGTGAAAAGGGTGGGATATATTCCTCAGCCTAGTAGGAAAGTGCGTGATAGATCTCATGTAAATTGCATGCTGTGTTCATGATTTGACGCTTTTTGTTCAAAACGGGCTAATCCTGCAAACTTTAAAAGCCAATGTTAGTAATAATGTATAATGGAAAATGTAATATGGGGCAGATCCGTCTCGAGCACATGACTATAGAGATACTGTGTAACGATTTGCAGGATTTTTGGACAGTATCTGGAGGAGTAATATCAACAAATGTATCGGCTTCCTGGTGGCTCTATAACAGGCCATTCTGGAGAATTTGTGGCAGAGGTTCATCGTTGGCATCCAGGGAGTGTGTGTGCATAGTTTGGGATCGACCGGGTTAACGATGCCGGGGATTAGCTTGTAACAGACGGACGGACACACATACAGGCGGACAGACGGACGGAGTGCAAAACATACTCTCTCCTCATGCCTGGTGGAGACAATAACAACAGTAGAATAGTATTACAAAACAAAAACTAAAGAAAGGGAGAGAGTGCAAAAAAGGAGACATAGAAAAAGAAGATTCAAGAGCATAATCAATTTAAATGTACACATTGTGCATAATAGTCTTGTCATATTATGCATATATTGCATTAGTGAGAGTTTAGAATATTAGAGATTATTGTTATCAAAATTATATATTTTCTCCCTTATAATCCATTATACCGGTAATCAATTATAAGCATGCTGTAATTCTTCAGTCACTTTGATCTGCAGGTCACTCCAACGGAATCGCTTAAGAAGCGCTTCAGATATTCCAGAAATACCCATACTGTACACACACACACACATACATGCGCGCACACACACACATGCGAACACACACACACACACACACACACACACACACACACACACACACACACACACACACACACACTGTACATGCGAGCAGTCAACGTCCTTGTTGAAGTTGTCATAGCAGGTTGGTGTTAAGTACCGATGGAGCCTCCTCTTCTCTCACTGGCGACATAAACCTCTTTACTGTCTACTGTACCACACACAAACACACACACATACACACACACACACACACACACACACACACACACACATACAGTTGATTGAGCAAGGGACTTTCCCATCTCCGTCCACACAAGCCCATTTATGTGTGCACAGTGCACACGCACAGCGCATGCACACACACACACACACACACACACACACACACACACACAGTCTATTACAGTAGTCTGCACCGTTTTAATTTCAAGGACCCCCAGTTAGAAATGCACCAGGAGGGCCTGGGCCATGGCTCAGCGGTCCAGGCACCTTGGCTGGTAATCCAGTCTGGCAGTGTGCCGCGGGTTCGACTCCCTGCATGTCATGCACTTACTGCATGTCACCCCCCATCTCTCTCACCATTTCCTGTCAGCCTACTGTATGTCCCTCCATAACAAATATATATAAAATTAAGGCGAAAGCCACAAAAAAAACATTAAAAAAAAAAGAAATGCACCAGGGGAGTCCCCAATATAACTCTGAGAGTGTACACATGGAACCAAATCCATTCAGTTCCACTTGTTACCCATGTCCCATGTTACCCATGTCACAGTTTACCCATGCACTCTCAGAGTTACAGACCTGTAAGGGCCCATTCAATCTATAAATAATTTAACTGACCCCCCCCTCTATGGAACCTTGTGTGTGTGTGTGTGTGTGTGTGTCCACTCTGCTCCCACCACTATCTCCCAGCAGGCGGGTTCAGAGCCGCCTGGCATTGTGGGCCGTGTCATCACCATGGAAACGCGGGGCCGGCCCGGCGGTCCTCTCTCTGGGACTAATAGGCAGTTGTCACGGCGATGATAAGATAACTGGCTGTGTTTGATGGCGACACAGCGCGATCCACCCGATAGAGCAGCCGGCCAGGCACCCCCGAAGACACCCACACCATCTGCAGCGCCACGCTGAACCTCGTATCTCCCACCGCCAACCTCCTCGTTGTTCTGTCGTCAAATTTAACCTCTGTTTTGTAGGGTTTGATTAAAATGTTATTTTGTCCATACATGCAAGCATGCATGGTAGAGTATTATGTTATGGGGCGGCAGTGGCTCGGGTTTAGAGTGGCCCGGCCGGAAGGGAAACCGTGAGGTTACCAGTTCGTTCCCGGGCTCCCCCAGAGTTGGTCTCGAAGTGTCCTTGAGCAAGACTTTGAACCCCTAATTGCTCCCGATGTGCAGGTTGTGATGGTGCCTTGCATGTTTGTGTAGCATTGTGCGGAAGCAGGGATTGAACCCGGGCCTCCCACTCGCCAGACCAACACGCAACCTGCCGTGCCAATAGGGCTGAGCCCGATTGGCAGGGCTGTTGCGGGCTTGGTCTTGGCTGTGGGCTACACATGGTTTCCTCTGCCATCGATGTATGAATGTGTGTGTGAAGTGAATGTAATGTAATGCATCTATGTACAGTATAGCGCTTTGGATAAAAGCGCTTTATAAATGCACCATTTACTACCAGTAAGACACCTGAGGGCAAGAAGAGGGCGAGGTCGCATGCACGCATCCGCCTAGGTGACAGCAGACTGCTGGGTGAGCGCTGCAGGCGCTTTGGCATGGGGGGTCAGATGATTCAGATCAACATATGGAATGAATTCTGTACTGGCCATATATGGAGCGTGTCTTGAGTGTACAGGGTTTGATGTGGTCAGATCAACATATGGGATGTCAGAACAGGTCAGCTCCATATATGGAGATCTATAAGGGTGGCAATCGGGGCAGTGCCTTGACTTGAGAGTACACTGTACAGGGTTTGATGAGGGCCCAGGTAGGGCCGGGCCTTAATTTCCGGGCCTTTTGAGAACTCTAATTTTCAAAGTAAAACAATATAATATATAATCAGGGTGGTTGTATTTGGTCTCCCTGCTCTTCTATTGAAACCTCCTGTGTCTATACAGGTTGGACACGACCTCTTCTATTGAAACCTCCTGTGTCTATACAGGTTGGACACGACCTCTTCTATTGAAACCTCCTGTGTCTATATAGGTTGGACACAACCTCTTCTATTGAAACCTCCTGTGTCTATACAGGTTGGACACGACCTCTTCTATTGAAACCTCCTGTGTCTATACAGGTTGGACACGACCTCTTCTATTGAAACCTCCTGTGTCTATACAGGTTGGACACGACCTCTTCTATTGAAACCTCCTGTGTCTATATAGGTTGGACACGACCTCTTCTATTGAAACCTCCTGTGTCTATACAGGTTGGACACAACCTTTGACACAATTCAGTTTTTTGCGGTTTTGCCTTTGATTTTGAACTGAAGGTCAGAATTCAATTCCTCCCCCAGAGCAAGCAGAAAGGCTCTATTAGTTCAGTGGTAAAATGTATAGGAGACCCAAGTTCAAATCCGGGACAGTACTGCATGGTACAAGTAAGTTACATAGTGTCCTACTTCGTTGTAATAATAATTAGTAATAATAATAATTAGACTTGCGAGTCACTTGCGCGTCACTTGCGTTTCATCATGTTTCATGATAACTACTTTTTAGGTATGTGATGTATTGCCATGCTTTTTGTTCTTGCTTAATGTAAATTGTTAATTGTAATCGTACCAAAACCTAACGTTCTCACGGAAGACAGTTGACTGCATGGCCCTTAAATAGCCTAGCCGCTACTATTATTATATCACAATAATGTTATATCATTGACCTAAATGCCATTATATCAACAATGATAGTATGATTAAAAAAAAGGTTAGGCTTATGTCTTTTTCATAAATTACTTTAGTTAAACGTGCAGTGACTAATATTAGCCTACTTTAACTGCGTAACATAATCTTCTGATACTTGAATGTTTTGACATGAAATAATAATCCTGCGACGTCACCGTGTAGCATTTTTGTTTCATTAGCACGAGGATGATAAAACAGACTGCAGCTGTTTGTTGTTGTTCCGCTGATGCTCTGTGAGCAGACATGAACGGTGAAGACATGCCCAAATATGGAGTCTATGCAGACATCAGAATGTCAGAACAGGCCAGCTCCATATATGGACCCTGGATGGAGGCCTGTCCAGAGCCCGGGCAGAGGCTTTTGTGCTGGTTCTGGACAACCGGAAATGCATGCCCCACCCAGTTATTATGCACGTGTCCTGTTATGCCCATATATGGAGTTCTTTGTCAAGCATGCCAAATGAGGCTTTTGTACAGATTTCTGTATTTATCTCTCTGTGTCCCTTTAATCCTATATATCAGGGGTCCTCAACTAGAAATGCTGAAGGTCCACAAATATTTTTTAAACAAGACCATGGTCCAGTCTCATGCGCACGCAAATAAAATAGCTGCGCCCCTCACCTAGAAACAACAAATTACCAAGGTATACAAACCGGGTTTGTATAGCTCTTTCACTTTGACAAAATATTCATTATTCACACCTCCAAAAATCCATTCAACTGAATGTGTGAATGTGAGCCAGTCAGCGCAACATTGTCATCATGACATGCCAGCCCATAATACACAAATTAAGAGTGTTAATTGCGTTTCTCGGCATTGATCGAATACAACAGAGAATTCAACTCGCGGTTGCGGTGACTTTTTTTCTTCTCTTTATTCTGTTTATTCTGTTTTTTTTAATGTTTTGTTGTGGCTTTCGCCTTTATTTTATATTTTTTATGGAGGGATAGACAGTAGGCTGACAGGAAATGGGGAGAGAGATGGGGGGTCACTCCCCCATCTCTCTCCCCATTTCCTGTCGGGATCGGGAGTCGAACCCGCGGCACACTGCCAGACTGGATTACCAGCCAAGGTGCCTGGACCGCTGAGCCACGGCCCAGGCCTTTTCTCCAGGGTCCGCAGAGAGGTGTGCCGCGGTCCGGTCGTGGACCGCGGTCCGCCTGTTGAGGACCACTGCTATATATGGAGTTTTCTCTGTGTCAGGAATTCCCAAATATGGAGTGGTGTGATGTCAGAACAGGCCAGCTTATGGAGTTCTGCATCAGGCATGCCCAAATATGGAGTGGTGTGATGTCAGAACAGCCCAGCTCTGGCCATACTGTATGGACCATGGGCAGGTGCCCTGTTCAGAGCCTGGACAGAGGCCTTTTTGAGTTTCATTTTAACGTTGAGAATGTAAAAATAGTCTGTAAGTATTCTTGTAATGAGTGCAAGAAATACGAATTATATGAATACGAATTGACTCAACACCCTGCGGGGGTGTGGAACGTGTGTGTCGAATTTCAACATACTATACGTACCGACGTTCAGAGACTTGGGTGCATTTGTAGTTAATAGCCGATCTACAAGCTCACACTGCCTCGCAACATGACACATTGTGAGCTTGTAGATCTGCTATTTTCAATAGACTTTGTACACATTTTGAACTTGTGAAGTGGGACATTCTGCAATATGAGTACTTTTACTTGTAGTACTTTAAGTACATTTTGATGCAGATACTTTTACTTGCAACAGAGTAGTTCTAAATTGCAGTATTGGTACTTTTACTTAAGTAAAACAATTGAGGACGACCCTCTCTCTCTCTCTCTCTCTGCAGGGGTCTCTCTTTGTCCGTCGGGCCTGTTGCCGTCTGCTCCCCGTATAACTGCAATGTGACCTGCACACCAACACTTGACTGTGAGAACAATCTCGCGTGTGACATGGATGCACGTGCACACACACATGGGTGCACACACACACAAGCCCACGCTTGCACACAGAACACCCCCCCCCCCCACACACACACACACACACACACACACCCACACAGACACGTGCGGAGGGGAAGGGAGGGGAGACGTGCTTATCTAATGCAGAGGATTGAATTCGGTTACTCCCGGTGGGATTGGGTTAGTAGATGTCAGAAAGATAGATGGGCATCATGCTGCGACCCCCCCACCCCCACCCCTGCACCCCTCAAATTGTTTTGCATGTGTGTGTGTTTATCATATGCCCCCTGCTCAAATAAGACATCTGAATGCCAAACATATAGCGCTGCTGTTACCTCTTATCTCCATATTTTAACTTTTAGTGTTTTTTTTTCCTTTTTTTCTAAATTAGCATCTTGATCAGACTATAGTGTCACACAGAAGCATCAAAAGTAGCCGATTCCCAAGTTCGAAATGCGGATGCGTTTTGAGCTTGTGGATCTGCTACTTTTGAATTTGAATCCTGAAATGTAACAGTTTTGGACATATGAGGTTTCCGCCCGACAGAGACATAGGGAGGAGAAGTGTTTGTGTTAAATACTATTCGATTGCACAAAATATTGAATGGTAAAACTCTAGTCAGTAGAATCAGATATATCTTTGCTGTCGAGTGGAAACCTCATTTATCCGGACCTGTTACTTTTCAGAATTCAAATTAAAAAAAATGTCGATGCACAACCTATTTTCAGCTTGTAGATCTGCATTTGTTTGTGTGATGCTGTTGTATGGAATTCATTTAAATCAAAGCTTTCTGCCTGACAGCAACGGTTTACGGTAGATAGGTAGGCTACAATTTGCTTGCCAATTAAGGACGTGTTGTAAATATACCTTTCAGGACGAGAACCCCTTTTGGGGTATAGTTGTTGCTATGTACAGTATATAGAAACATACATATTTTGCCATTTTTTTAATACATATTTGAAGGTTTTCAGAAAACGTAGGTCGGGATTTAGAAGGTGCTTTTTGAACCGGCCTCAGTCCTAAATGGGTTAGGTCGTATACTGTATGACACGGGCCGAAAATATCATATACGATACTGTACATCACATGGTCTAATTAGATACTGTACATCACATGGTCTAAATAGTTGTGCAATCTATTATCTTATATTAAGGGTCTTTATACAGATATCATTATCAATATAATTATATTTTCTGTTAGTGAGATTGTAATGACCACAACAATTGAGTGATTCATATTTCTTGCACTCATTACCAGAATACTTACGGGACAATTCTTTACATTCTCGAGCTTAAAATGACACTCAGGATTTTGCAGTGCACCAAGATCAATTGCAACAATTCTAAAGGGCGGGTGTTTGCCGTTTTCCCCCAGCTGCAGGCCCGCCTGGGTGATTGATGCATCCTGGGACTGGAGTAGCTGTCCAACCCATCTCTGTGATGGCCGTCTGGGGAGCATACGTCTGTGTCGGCTCCGCTCCCACCAGCTCCTCCCCTGCTCCCTGGAAACGGCAAGTTCCTCCGACTTTAATCTCCCATCCGCCGAAACATGTGACAGACAACTTGTGGAGCCAACAGAACTGGACGGACCAAATTAGAACTAGAGTAGAAGAGAAGAGGACGAGTGGAGAGCATATCAGTGT